>NC_059439.1:19173786-19446286 GCF_021028975.2 Sphaerodactylus townsendi | reverse complement strand
TAGTCACAGTTCTCTCGGAACTCTTTCAGCCCCACCTACCTCACAAGGTGTCTATTGCAGGGAGAGGAAGGGAAAGGAGCTTGTAAGCCACCTTGTCTCCTTACAGGAAAGAAAGGTGGGGTATAAATCCAAACTCTTCTTCTTCAAGCAAATCCACTATCTTGTACCCTCAGTTGTCACACCACCTGCTATAAAGGTAAAGGTGCAAGGACTGGGTCATTACTGACCCATGGGTGACGTCACATCATGACATTTACTGGGCAGACTATGTTTAGGGGGTGGTTTGTCATTGCCTTCCCCAATGGTCTATACTTTACCTCCAGCAAGCTGGGCACTCATTTTACCAACCTCAGAAGGATGGAAGGCTGAGTCAATCTTGAGCCGGCGACCTGAAACTGACTTCCCCCAGGATCGAACTCAGGTCGTGAGCTCAGGTCGTGAGCAGAGCTTTGCAGTACTTCAGCTTGCCACTCTGTGCCACAGGGCTCCTCCATCCGCAATATCTGGATAATATCGTTGTCCAGATTGCTTTGCCACTAGCCTGTAGCATATCTTCAAAGTTTTTACAGATGGCAAAAATACAAACACATTTGACAGATCCTTCTTCTCAGATAAGGATCCATGATCAAGCGCCGGCCTTCCTCCCCATTATGAAGTGTTAAGGCCATTTCTCTGTCTGGCAGAACAGCATTTTTCATTTATTCTGCAATAACCATGCTCTCTACTGGTGTTGAAGCCATGGTGATGGCATTTTTTTTTTTTGGTTTAAGATATACTGGAAAAGCCTACAGCACATTATCGACCTCAGCAACTGCTGGGTGTGATATGGGAAGCCATGCACTGCACAGTGTCCTTATTGTTTACACATATACATTTTCCAGTGTGGGGTAGTAGTCAGTGGTTTTTTTGCACGTTTGGTCTCATCGAGTCAAGCGTATATTACCTTTGGGTCAGATTCTCCATGGTGCACGTTTTTCCCCCTCTTCAGAACTCAGCGTGCCACAGATCAGAGAAGCCCAGCAGTTTTTAGAAGGGGCCAAAGCACATTTTCCCCCCTGCTTGCACAGGGAAAGCAGAGCTGAGGGGTATGTGTTTAGCCTCCTTTAGTTTTACCACTCCTCTCTGCCTTCTCCTGCCCATACAGGAGCAGTTCTGCGGGCATTTCCAGGAGTCAACAGGGCTCCTTAAAAAAAAATAATCTTTTTTTCTTCTTAAAAAAAACCACTTTCAATCCATCCAAGGAGTGATAGATCCTTCAAAAAGATTTGTGAACTGCCTGAACCTAGAAACATTCTCCTCAGGGGGGGCAGACAAAATGGCAACTAGCCTTGGGCGAAGCAGCGGGGCACGACCTCACGTGTAAACGAGGAAATGTGGAGGGAACCCACTGTGAAGGTCACAGTCGAGCTGAAAACTGTTAGTGCTCAAAGGGCCAGAGTGTCAGACTAGGACCCTGTTATCAAATCCCTGTTTTTCCATGGGGCTCACTGAGTGCCATTGGGCTAGTTCCTCTTTGTCCTAATCAACCTCACAGGTTATTGGGAGGACAATGTATAGGGGGAGGGGACCATTAATGCTTCCCTGTGTTCTGTGGAGGGAAAGGCGGGAAAAAGATAAATAGGTGTTTGCTGTAGGCCTCAAACATCCACTCAAAGAGCCAGCATAGTGTAGTGGTCAAGAGCTGTGGACTCTAATTTGGAGAACTGGGTTTGATTCCCCACTCTTCTACCTGAGCGGTGGACTCTAATCTGGTGGGCCGGATTTGTTTTCCCCACTCCTACACATGAAGCCTGCTTGCTTGGTGACCTTCAGCCGGTCACAGTTCTCTCAAAACTCTCTCCCCACTCCCCAAACTCTCCCCCCACAGTTCTTTCAAAACTCTCTCCCCACAGTTCTCTCAAAACTCTCTCTCTCAGCCCCACCTGCCTCACAAGGTGTCTGTTGTGGGGAGAGGAAGTGAAGGTGATTGTAAGCCACTGTGAGACTCCTTCCATGAGAAAAAGGTGGGGAATACATCCTCTTCTTCTTCTCCTTCTCCTTCTCCTTCTCCAACCCTGAAGTTTAGACAGTCTGGGTAGGGCAAATTCCAGCTCACTTGGTAGAGCATCTGACTCCCCCGCATTTCGAGTTACAAAAGATTAGAAAGTAGGTGACGTGAAAGATCTCAGCCCAAAACCCTGGAGAGTCACTGCTTGTCAGAACAGATAATTCTGACCTTGATAAAGCAATGTTCAGACTCCGTAGAAGGTGTGCGCATTCAACAAGGCATCCCCCAAGAGCGAAAAAGAAAGGGAGAAAACAGAGGCCGTCGTTTATCAGTGACAGATACCAAGAAAGAGGGACTGCCCGTGGTCAATGGGCGCTGTCAGAACAACATATGTGATGCTTAGTGCCACTAAGCGATTAAGTGACAGATTACAGAGACCACGCATGTTTTGAAAGCACCGAAGCACTATACAAATGCTAAGTATTACCATTATCTGGCAAAGATGCTAGTGTTCAGAGGAAATGTTCATAGTTTCTGCCTCCTGGATAATTGCCTATTTCTCCTCCCCGGCTTCCGGTTATGGTCCATTCCCCACACATCCATACAAACCCTTATTTTCCCAACACTCATCCAATCTACAATCACATTGTTCTATTACAAATCCAGAGAGAGAGAGAGAGAGAGAGATCTTCACATAACGCATTCAGAACACACCATGGAAATAGAGCCAATTTATTCCAGTGGAGCAAATATATCTCAATTTGATTGTTTTGGCATAACCTGCTTTGAAGGCAGAATTTTAATTTTCCGAGTGAAGAATGTTGTCTTGATGAAAAATCTGAACAGCCAGGGTGGGACGGGATGGAAGCAGGAGTGGTACAAAGGTTTCTTTGTATGCTATACATGAGATTGAACAAGGATATTAGCCTTTTTCGGTCATTATAATCTTGATGTTCCCATCTTGCATTGTGGGAGAGCGTACTACACACAGACTTCTTGATGCCATGTTGTGTGAACAGGACAACATGTATATGCTCCAGCTTTGGTACATTTAAACATATACCCAGGGGCGTAATCCCCATTGGGCAATGTGGGCAGCTGCCCAGGGCACCACCTTGCATCAGAATGCAGGGTTCCACAAGTTTTTTGGGTATTTTTAGTGGTTTTCCATTTTTGGCCTGCAAGGGGCGCAGTTTTAGGCTAGCAGCACCAAAATTTCAGTGTATCATCAGGAGACTGCCCTTATGCTACTCCCCAAGTTTTGTGAGGTTTGGTTCAGGGAGTCCAAAGTTATGGACTCCCAAAGGGGGTGCCCCATCCCCCATTGTTTCCAATGGGAGGTAATAGGAGATGGGGGCTACAGATTTGAGGGTCCATAACTTTGGCCTCCCTGAACCAAACCTCACCAAACCTGGGGGGTAGCATAAGGACAGTCTCCTGATGATACACTGAAGTTTTGGTGCTGATATGTCTACAAAAGCACCCCCTGCAGGCACCAATGTCCCAGTGCAAAACAAAATTGGTTGTGGTGGAGTGGCCTGCTTGTATATGCCGCCCATGGGGGGTGGGGGGGTTGGCATCCAACTCAGGTTTTGCCCAGGGCTACAGTTTGCCTCATTACACCCCTGCATATACCCTCAGACATCTGGGTCTCACTTGCATGCATCAAAGCTATAAATGCTTGTGTGGTTCTGTGTCAGGGGGATTGTTTCTAGGTGACTGAGATGCAATCCTAATGTAATTGCTACAAGATATATGTAACCAGCCTGCTATATGTTACCACTGCCATTCTGGGACATTATTTCCTTGATCTTTACTTTATGGTTTCACACATGGACAATACTAAAGGGTTAAATGAACCCATGTCGACCATGCCACCATTTGCACAGTGGGTGCAAGGGCCAGCTGGGATCACTGGGATCCCGATGGCAGGAGGTGGTGTGGGTCGCACGGGAAATGTGGTGTTTCCATGCAAACTGCACAGCTGAAAATCCCCCCACCCGAAAACCCCCCATTTACCAGCATAACATGGCAACTGCCTAGTAAAGAATCCAAATAATGGTGGACACCTGGCTGCTCCAACTGAAGGGATGGACTGAGGGAACGGGGCTCGGGCAAGCACTGCAGCAGCAGCAGGCCAGGCCAGGAGCTGGCCTGTCACTGCGGCACCCCAGGAGGGCAGTAGGCAGCCTGAATGAAGGCTAGGGGATAGGCCTCGGCAGTGGCGTATCTGCCTAGGGACAAGGGGTACCCCTTGTTCCCGAGCGCCAGAAAGGCGCCACTCTTCTGGTCACATGGGGGGCGCAAAATCAGCCTCCCACGTGACCAGGAAGTCCTGCTGTCTCGTCGTTTTCGCGTGCCTCAACCCGTCCGAGGCACGCAAAAACGATGAGGCAGCAGGAAGTCCTTGCTAACTCCAAGCACCCTCAATCCCAACCTTGACTCCCCCATCCCTTCCTTCCCCCCCTGCCAGCTGGGCTACCAACTGGCAGGGGGAGTCTGGAAGGGAGATGGGCACCCTAGACCTTGCCCATGTCCATGGTGACATGGGTGGGGTCGAGGGCAGTGGGGGTGGAGCCTGGGGGCATCAAGGGTGGAGCAGGGGTGGGGCAGAGGCTGGGGGAGCATCCTGGAGACAATTTGTCTCTGGGCGCCATTTACCCCTGGAACGCCTCTGGCCCTCGGGCAAACACCACGGCAGCAGTTTGGTCCAGGAGCTGGTCTGGTGCCACAGTGCCGGCCTCCCTGCCAGTGGTGGGATTACAACTGGTTCTCTGAACTAGGTGAAAAATTAGCTACTGGTTCTACTGAACCGGTGCGAACCGGCTGAATCCCACCACTGCGCTTGCTGCAGCTCACACTGGCAAGCAGGAAGCATCTGAAACCTGGGTTGAAAGGGGGGAAATTGCTGATTTGGTGACTTTCATTTAACCCGGATTCAGGCAGATATAACGGGTGAGAAGCACTTGAGGGATGAGTTCTGTGGGCACTTCTCCCCCATTGCAGTTTTTAAAAGGGCCTGAATCCATTATATGTGGCCTGTACAGAATCACCCTGACTTAACCTTGATCTGGAGACTGAAATCCTAAATTTAAAAAACAACAACGCTTTATCTTTGATGTGTTTCCTCTGCTGCTAAGATGCCAGAGGGTGGGCACAGAGACACAAGCAGAGCGCTTGACTTCCTGCCTCCAGCCTCCTTTGCCACACACTTCCCCGCCCTGCTCTAATGTGAGGGGAGAGGAGACTGGCAGCAAGATAATAGCATATTAAAACAGAGAGCTTTTCTCTACGGCTAACCCAAGAGGGGGAGAACGTTGGGAAAGTAGATTGGAGCCTCCACAGGGAATGGTTTATGATGCTTCAGGCAGAAGAGCTGCGCGATGCGATGCCTAGAGGGCTCGGCTTGGTTGCGAAAAGGATGAACCACATTTCTCCTCAGCTATCATTTTGTATGGGGGCTGGGGCGTTGGGGGCACTGTCGCTCAGGAGGAGGAGGAGGAGTTTGGATTTATATCGCCCCTTTCTCTCCTGCAAGGAGATTCAAACGGGCTTATAATCTCCTTTCGTTTCTCTCCCCCCCCCCCCCACAACAAACACCCTCTGAGGTGGGTGGGGCTGAGGGCGATTTCCTCACTGGCGATTAATCCTGGATAGTCACCCGAAATATCCAGGTTTCCTCGTGATCTCCCCACTGCCGAACCGCGGAACACAGATCAGTCCCGTTTCTTGTGCTCCCCCCCCCCCCTTTAATCCTGGACCTGCTTGTACATGCACCTTTTTGAAAAAAACACTCCAATGGGAGCTAATAGGAGATGGGGCTACACATTTGACGGTCCATAACTTTGGCCCCCATGAACCAAACTTCACCAAATCTGGGTGGTACCATCAGCAGAGTCTCCTACTGATACCACCCGGGTTTTGTGAAGTTTGGTCCAGGGGGTCCAAAGTTATGGACTCCCAAAGCCTCCACAGCTCAAGTGGCAGAACGGGGAATCAAGCCTAGTTTTCAAGATTAGAATGCACCTGCTCTTAACCGCTACCCGATAGAGCACTTCGGTGCAGGCCAAGGGATAACCATGTAGCCGTCAAGCTCTTTGACAATAGCTTACACTGCCCAAGTCCCGAAGAAGTTTGCAGAATGTTTGCAAAACATTTTGATCCCTTCCCCCCCTCCACATCTTTCCGCACTCGCCCCCTTGAAACAATTCCTGGCTGCCATTTTGTGTTTTTTCCATTTTTAAAAATTGTCCATGGAATCAATGCCTCATGTTGCGATTCTCTGTAGCTCGTTGTAATTGAAGCTTCAAAGATTTAACGCGCGCCCCCTCCGCAGTTCAAAAAAAATAGAAATGATGAAAATAATCAGGTGAGAAGGAATGAACTAAGCAAGCGACGTGATGGAAAATAGCACTGAGGAGGAAGTTCAGACACAGTGAAGAGCAGAAAACATATTAAATAGATTGCACAGCCCTAAAAACATTTTCAAAACATCCCAGGCTAAAGAATCACGATAAAGGATGCATATAAAACGTTTCCAGGCTGGAAATAAAATATTTGCAGAACGTTTTGGGGTAAAAACCACGAGGAACTCCTCAGAGGAAGTGTTTTATTTCCTGCCTTCAAATGTTTTATTTTGGTTGTGAATAAAGGGCCAATGTCATCTTAAGTATGCTCATTCAGAAGTAAGCTCCAAAGAGCTTAATAGGACTTTCTCCTAGTAATCGTGCTCAGGAGTACTGTCTATGTGACCTTAGGCTACTAGGTTCTCTGTCAGCCGATCCTACTTTGCAGGATTGTTGTGGGGATAAAATTGAGCAGGGGGAAACGATGTACACTGTTGCGATGTCTTAGGACAGTGATGGCGAACCTTTGGCGCTCCAGATGTTATGGACTACAATTCCCATCAGCCCCTACAATTGGCCATGCTGGCAGGGGCTAATGGGAATTGTAGTCCATAACATCTGGAGTGCCAAAGGTTCGCCACCACGGTCTTAGGAGGACGGGTGCAATAAATATGGACTTAGGGACATATTGTCAAAAAGCTTTCACGGCTGGAATCAACTGCTATTGTGGGTTTTCCGAGGTGTGCGGCAGGGGTCTGGTCATTTAGGAGCAAAAACTGCCAGACCACAGCCCCACAGACTGGAGAACCCCTAACAGCCCTATGGTAGGTAGTTTCAAGAATAAATTGTCCTGTATTGGTGGTATCGTGGTTAGCACAGCTGCCTTTCAAGAATGAACGGCCCCCAAAAGCAGAGGCGGAGTGCTCACGGGGACATGTGGGGCACATGTCCCCGGGCACACGCCAGCTGGTCACGTGGGGAGGTTGAAAATCAGGCCTGCCCCGCCAGGCTGCTCCTTCAGCCGACAGAGCCTCCACTGGCCAAAGAAGCAGCCTGGCTGGGCTGGCACCGGGTGCCCCTCGGCTTGGCCCCGCCAGGCTGCTCCTTCAGCCAATGGAGGCTCCACTGGGTGGTCCGTGGGGTGGTCCGTGGCACGCTCCGACTGGCTAAGGTAAGTGGGGCGCAGGGGGCGCGGGGGCTGCAGGGGAGTGGCCAGAGCAAGTGTTGCCCCAGGCACCATCCCCCCCACACATGTCTCTTCCCAAAAGTCCATTTTGTGCTGTGACTGCTTTTCAGTGCCTCACAACACCTGAAAGATACTGGTGATCACAAGGCACGTATGACAGACGGGTGAAGGAATTTCTCCTCTGCCTTAACAAAAGTGTTACCACCACTGAAATACCTCCTGGGGCTTGGGGGAGGATAGAGCGCTTGGAGGAAGAATGTGCCAGAATTAACTGCTCTATCCAAATGCGAACAAAGCGCCTATCAGAAGTTGTGTGCTGAATGAGAGAGATGTTGGGGTGGGAGTACGCTCTGTGAGCCGGATAAAGGAGATTGAACATCAAAGTGCTTGTGACAAAAGCACATGAGAAAATGCTTTTCTGCAGCAAAATCAGCATGAATTCAGCGGACTCTTCCAAGGACTTCAGCCCGAGATGATAAGAATCTGCACCTGTTTAAGAATATATACATCCATATCGTCCTTGCAACAAGCCAGGGACCCACAAGGAATCAAGGGAGGAACGAATTGGGACATTTCACACCACCACAATCCCAAAGTCTCTCTCCTCTTCCCCCAGGTCTGTACCATCCAGGAGTCTGAGCATGCTCTTTTCTTCTTCTCTCCTTTTCTCTAACTCAGTGGTCTTCAAACTACGGCCCTCCAGATGTTTATGGACTACAATTCCCATCAGCCCTGCCACTTGGCCGTGCTGGCAGGGGCTGATGGGAATTGTAGTCCATGAACATCCGGAGGGCCATAGTTTGAAGACCAGTGCTCTAACTGATTCTATCCTGATCATATTGCTCTTTGTCTCCTCCTCCAAGGCAGCATATATGCCGTTCCCTCAGCCTCCATTTTACCTTTCCATCAACCTTGTGTGGCAGGTAAGGATGAGAGGGAAGTACCCAAGGTCACCTGCTGACCTTCCATGGCAGATGAAGCCTCCGAACCTAAGGTAGCTCAAAATCCTGGTCCAACAACACAACTTTAACAACTACACAAGGCTGTGTCTCAGCTATTTAGTTCCCGTCTCAATCTCCTCTTATCAGATTCAAAGACCTTTATTAGGCATACAAGCTTTTTAGTTCAGATCTCTTTCTCTCTCTCTCTCTTTTTATGGAGGTTATTTTAAAGTGGGAGTAATTTTGTTAAAACATTTCTACCCAACCTATGCCCCGTGGCTCAAGACAGCGGACATGATATCAGATAACCATTAAACCTCCATTTGCCTCCTCTCGACATGACAAAATGCCTGCAAACATTAAAAATCTATTAGATTCCTTTAAAAGCTCTGTGGAACAAAACAGTCGTTCAGCGCCTGCTAAAGGTTTCCAAGAACTGCTCAGTGTTTCCAAAGACTTCCCCCCAACCTCCTTGGAGAGTTCATTTCATAACGTGGAAGCAACCATGGAGAACGTGCAGGCCCACCTCAATGGCAGAAGGGACCAACTTCCGTGAGGAGTGGGGTTTTTATGAAGTATTTGGGGAATTCTTCATGTCTGTAAAGAATCCTTTCCTGTGGGCAGCCTGGATTTACTGCAGGTTACTAAAGTCTTCGATCATGAATGTCCAACTCTGGCCCTCCAGATGTTCATGGACTCTGATTCCCACCAGCCAATTGACCATGCTGGCAGGGAATCATGGGAATTGTTGTCCAAGAACATCTGGAGGGCCAGAGCTGGACACCCCTGTCTTAGATGTAGAGATGAGGAAGGTGTCACAGATACCCAAGTAGAAAGAACCTCTCTGAGTCCATCAGATCTGTAGGGCAGTGGTGGTGAACCTTTTTGAGACCAAGTGCCCAAACTGCCACCCAAAACCCACTTATTTATTGCAAAGTGCCAACACGGCTATTTAACCTGAATACTGAAGTTTTAGTTTTTAAAAAACGTTTGGATCAGAGGCATGCATTACTCGGGAGCAAGCTTGGTGGTTGTCGGTGGCTTTGCTTTGAAGAAACCGTGCAACTCTCCCAACGGGTGAATCACGACCTTAGGAGGGTTTACTCAGAAACAAGCCCCATTGCCAGCAACTGAGCTTACTCCCAGGTAAAGGATCAAACTTTAGTTCTTCACATGAAAATCAGTGGGGTTTAATAGCACTTAACAGGGTTACCTACACTGCTTCCCCAAAATTAGGTCTTAGGTTTAATGCTAATAATCGAGCCCAGTGGCCCAGGCCAGCCTAGATGTGTGTGGGGTGTGGGGGTGACTCTGTTTGTGTGTGCCCACAGAGAAGGCTCTGAGTGCCACCTCTGGCACCCGTGCCATAGGTTCGCCACCACTGCTGTAGGGTGTTTACACATCAGCCAAGAACACACTGACCAAGTGGCCATACTGGCAAGGGAATTGTAGTCCATGAACATCTGGAGAGTCAGAGCTAGACACCCCTGTCTTAGATGTAGAGATGAGGAAGGTGTCACAGATACCCAAGTAGAACCTCTCTGAGTCCATGAGATCTGTAGGGTGTTACACATCAGCCAAGAACACACTGACATGGCAGGAGGGAAGCGCTAGTGTCAAGACTAAATGTTTAATTGCCATCTGGTCAGCAGGCAAATTTAGTCTTGTGTTAATATATGCAAATGAACTATTATTTCGTCCACTGTTCTATTTCTAATGGCAGCTATCTTGATGACCGCTGGGAGTACACAAACAAGAGCATGATGACATGGTGCTTAATTGCAGTTCTCAGAATCATACTGCAGCTGCACATGGAAGCTCCACTGAGTGGTTACAGTAATGGTAATTTACCTGAAAAAAAGATGACCTTGAATTGTAAAGGGATCCCCCTAAAACCAAAAGTTTGTATGAGAAAGGTTTTTTAAAATTTATGGTATGCAACAAAATTTTAGAGATTTCCCTCTCTTTTTTTGAATGGCATCTCTTGGGGGGGGGGGGAAATCTAGTCTTTTAGGTAGGTGAGGGAATTATTTTTATCAGATATACCTTTTTGCATAGCATGGAGGAGCCGTCTTCAGCATGCTGAAACCTCTAAAACAGTGATGGCGAACCTTTTCGAGACCGAGTGCCCCAATTGCAACCCAAAACCCATTTATTTATCACAAAGTGCCAATACGCCAATTTAACCTGAATACTGAGGTTTTGGTTTAGAAAAAACGGTTGGCTCCAAGGTGCACATTACTTGGGAGTAAGCTTGGTGAAGCAACCGTGCAATGCTTCGAATGGGTGAATCACGACCCTAGGAGGGTCTACTCAGAAGCAAGCCCCATTGCCAGCAACTGAGCTTACTCCCAGGGAAAGGATCGTGCCCAGGCTAGCCTAGATGTGTATGTGTGTGTGTGTGTGTGTGGGGGGGGTGATTTTCCATCCCACCCCCACATGATGAACTCTGTGCACGTGTGCCCACAGAAAGGGCTCTGAGTGCCACCTCTGGCACCCATGCCATAGGTTCGCCATCACTGCTCTAAAAGTATTGTCATGCACTGAGGCTTATGGTGCCCTACCTGCATTCATTTAACTGAGCGTTGCCCTGACTCTGTGGTTCTCTTTGGAGAGCACTGATGAGCGGCTGTGTGTGTAGGTGGTCATATTTGTCTGTTTGTGTATTGATCCTGGAGATATTCTTTCTGTGTCATCCTTCTGTGTGTGTCTGGGTTGGTTTTTTTATGTATGGAACAGTGCACAGATTTCTAAATATCAAGAAATCTGGAAGAGTGTTGTTGACCCAAGTTGCCAACAAACTAGCAATTGGGGTGCTGTGTGGTTTCCGGGCTGTATGGCCGTGTTCCAGCAGCATTCTCTCTTGACGTTTCTCCTGCATCTGTGGCTGGCCTCTTCAGAGGATCTGATGGTAGGAATGGAAAGCAAGTGGAGTATATATACTGTGAGGTCAAAAGGTGAGGCCATCTGAAAGGTGAGGCCTTTTGACCTCACAGCATATATACTCCACTTGCTTTCCATTCCTACCATCAGATCCTCTGAAGATGCCAGCCACAGATGCAGGCGAAACGGCAGGAGAGAATGCTGCTAGAACACGGCCATACAGCCCGGAAACCACACAGCACCCCAGTGATTCCGGCCGTGAAAGCCTTCAACAATAAACCAGCAATTTCTTTCTGGGTCCCAGCATATTATGTCAAAGCACCCAGGTTTGCTGTCCAATCGGTAATGGAGTTATTTATGTTCCGAACCATTTATGTGATACATTTTGACCTTCGGGGCAGACTAGCCATTTAACCAGCAGGAAAAGTTGAGCAGCCCAGACCCAAGAAGCCTGAATAACCTCTCTTGGGTCAAAGCATTTCCACCACCACTGTGAAACTGCTGTATCACAGCGGTGGTGAATTGCTTCGACGCATATGCGCATTTTTCCAGTTGTCGTTTACATTTGTGGATATAGAGTTGTAACATTACACCGGCAAAGTGTTATATTTGTGTCTGCATCGTTCATCTGGGAAACCTGTGTCCCACTAATTTGGCACAAGGGCTAGAGGGATTTGTTGTGAGCCTAATACAGTGTAAAAAGATCTTGTCTTGACATTTTCTCCAAGGGAACTGATCTCTAGTCTGGAGTTCAGGAGCAACTGAGGGAGAACTTAAGCCCCTACATGGAGACTGACAACCCTATTTGCAGGGGGGAATCCATGGAGAAGCTAAGGACATCTTCTCCTGTCTGCCTGTCCTCCTTACAAATGCCTCCCATCCCAGCGTCCCCCGCATCTGGGGAAAGGAAACTTGGAAGTGTGCATTTCCTAGGATAATGCCTAATTTGTTCTTGAAATGTTCTTTGGCTGCCTTTTGTGCAGCTGTGTGCATGTAGAATCATAGAGTTGGAAGAGACTCCAAGGGCCATCAAGTCCAACTCCCAGGAACATACAATCAAAGCACTCCCGTCAGATGACCATCCAGCCTCTCTTTAAAAACCTCCAAAGAAGGAGACTCCACCACACTCTGAGGTAGTAGTACATTCCACTGTTGAACAGCCCTGACTGTCAGAAAGTTCTTCCTAATGTTTAGGTGGAATCTCTTTTCCTGCACCTTGAATCCATTACTCCTTGTCCTAGTCTCTGAGGCAGCAGGAAACAAGCTTGCTCCCTCTTCAACATGGCATCCCTTCAAATATTTAAACATAACTATTATGTCCCCCTTAACCTTCGCTTCTCCAAACTAAACTTCCCCAGCTCCCTAAGCCTCTCTTCGTAGGGCATGGATTCCATACCTTTTACCATTTTGGTTGCCCTCCTCTGGACTTGTTCCAGCTTGTCAATATCCTTCTTGAATTGCGGTGCCCAGAACTGAACACAGTACTCCAGATGAGGTCTGACCAATGCAAAGTGGAGTGGCAGGCTCAAACCTTATACAGGTCTGTCAGCATCACTTTGAGCTACATGCATTCGGTCCTTAAAGGAAATTTTGCAGCAAGGTAAACCAAATGCCATATCAAAAGCTGGATTTTTGTGGCTGATATGAATTATGCAAATTAACCTGATGACTTTCATTTTGCATAATGGATTCTGCACTTTTAACATTTTGCATATCTAATTCTGCTGCTTCTAGTTATGAGGAGAATCTGGGAGCTATTCTGGGCAGTGAAGTACAGCCGGAAGAAGAAGAAGAGGAGTTTGGATTTATATCCCCCCTTTCTCTCCTGTAAGGAGACTCGAAGGGGCTTACAGTCTCCTTTCCCTTCCCCCACCCCCCACCACAGAAAGCAACCTATGAGGTGGGTGGGGCTGAGAGAGCTCTGAAGAACTGTGACTAGCCCAAGGTCACCCAGCTGGCATGTGTTGGAGCGCACATACTAATCTGGTTCACCAGATAGGCCTCCACAGCTCAAGTGGCAGAGCGAGGAATCAAACCCAGTTCTCCAGATTAGAGTGCACCTGCTCTTAAATCACTGCTTTAAAAAAACACTTCCTTTAAAAAAATGAGAGCTGGTTTTATTGGTGGTAATGGCAAATGCTGTCAAGTTACAACTGACTTATGCTGACCCTGTAGGGTTTTCAAGGCACAAAGTGTTCAAAGCTAGTTTGCCACCGCCTGCCTCCACTTGGGCTGAGAGAGTTCTGAGAGAACTGTGACTGGCCCAAGGTCACCCAGTAAGCTTTATGTGGAAGGGTGGGGAATCAAACCCGATTCTCCAGATTAGAGTCCACTGCTCTTAACCCCAACAACACACTGGCTCTTTTTCTTAGAAAGCTTTATTCTTGTGGCCTGTTCCACATTGTACTTAACTTTTCCCCACTTTCCCTCCAAGGAATTTAGAGTAGTGCGAATGTTTCTTCCATCCCGATTTATTCTCATAACAGTCCTACAAGGCCAATCAGGTTGAAAGAAAACAAGTCAGTGGTGGGCTTCAAGTATACTGGCTAGAGTTGTCCGCTCTGGGTTGTGAAATACCTGGAGAATTTGGGGGCGGAGCCTGAGCAGGGTGGGATTTAGGGAGAGGAGGGGCCCCTGCAGGGCATCGTGCCGGAGTCCACCTTCCAAATCAGTCATTTTCTTAAGATGAACTGATCTTAAAGATTGGCCATGCTGGCAGGGGCTGATGGGAATTGTAGTCCAAGAACATCTGGAGAGCAGCAGGTTGCAAACCCCTGGTTGATCACAAAGCATGCTAATTCGCCCCTCCAGTTCTGATCACAGCAGGAGATCTCCAGGTGTTTGGGTGAGGGAATTGATGTATGTTTATTTCATTCTGCGGATTTTGAGGAGTTTGTAAGTGTGACAAATTGATGAACAGAGAAAGTAAGCAAGACAGGAGTCCTCCTCGTCGTAATAAGTAAAAAAAGTTTAACCAATTACTATATTGATTATACATTTTCATTGCAAATAACATGGGCCTCTGAAGATTTTTCCCCGAAACCGGACAATTACTGGACGCCGGCTAACTTTGTGAGTTTTCTCCTTTGTGACAGAGATATTCCTTTCAGACGAGAGAAACTATACATGTGTTTGTAATCAACTGTATTGTCACTGCATAAGACATTCTTGACTGATACTGTTACAATTGGGGCAACGCTTGTTAGCCTCACTGTGCATATCACTGAGGAAGCAAATTGTTAAATGATTCAGTCCTTTCTGATGGCTAGCCATATATTGTGGAGCTTCAATACCCTCCTCAAACAGCCACTCAGGCCCCTTCCGCACATGCAGAATAATGCACTTTCAATCCACTTTCACCATTGTTTGCAAGTGGATTTTGCTATTCCGCGCAGTAAAATCCAGCTGCAAAGTGCATTGAAAGTGGATTGAAAGTGCATTATTCTGCCCGTGCGGAAGGGGCCTTAGACAGGTTGGCTGGAGAACCAGCCTTGTTTCCCATTTGCAGCTGGAGGGCAAAACCGTTGCTGGCCCAGATGTGCAAGGAATTGTTTTCAGGGGAAGCAGAAATCTCTGACTCACCGATCATGTGCAACCGGAAGGGAAGAGGGCTCATTACCTCTGTACCAAGCTCTTGTATCTCTGGCGGTCTGATTTCCCCCATGCAATGAAGTTTTAGAATCTTTGTAACAACTGAGGTGTTACCAGATGTTATTAACTCTTCTGTTAGATGATATAAACACAACTGTTACTCATTTCCACCTGGAGCATTTACAGTATCAAGCAGTAAACAACCGTGGAAGTTCAAACCATTGTGGTGCACAAGAGACACTGGATTTTTTTTTCTCTTCTCAATTTCAAAACAAACAAGTGGAAAAAGGACCACAAGGCAGAAAAAACTCAAAAGCCAGCAATGAAACAGAGGCCCTTTCCACACACGCAAAATAATGCATTTTCAAACTACTTTCACAACTGTTTGCAAGTGGATCTTGCTATTCCGCACAGCTTCAAAGAGCACTGAAAGCAGTTTGAAAGTGCATTATTCTGCATGTGTGGAATGAGCCAGAGTTTTTAAAAACGAAAAAGAATGAAGGGGGGGGGGGGAGAGAAAGAGTAATTATGAAGTAGAGACAAAAATATAACAGCAGTGCTGGTTTATCCACACACAAATTTCTTTAAAAGGTTTCCAAATACCAAAAAAAAGTCCATATCCAACAGCTGTCTATATGTCATGCTTTCAAATACTGGCACAGTTCTAAGGTCCTCAATTCAACGGTGGGCATTGATCTCTCCAATGTCTTTCAGCTTTTGTAAGGGCCTGGAAGAGACACTAGATCTGCAAAACTGAACCCGTTTTGTGCATGAATTAGAAATCAGTGTATCGGCTTTCAAGCCACTTCCTATCAACTGTGCATACAGGGTGTATCATACCAGAAATGGATGCCGAGTTGGATCCAACTTTTCCACTGGAAAAAAATGGAAAAAGTGGGCCACCAAAATGGTTGTGATGGGGCTGACTGGACCTGCATGGATGAAAACTGGGTAGGATTGGGGCTATAATAATTTGGGTAACTGAGCAACAGTGGGTGAAATAGACAGACAGACAGACAGACTTTAATATCATTGTGCACGCACAACGAAAATACAAACATTCCCTGATGCACATTTCTGCAGTCCTCTCCCCGCATCTTCCACAATCTCCTTCCAACCATCCCTACACAGCCATGTCAATGCGGCACCATGGAGTTCAGCATAGCCACAGCTCTAGAATAGAAGCTGTCTTTGAGCCTTGTTGTCCTTGTTTTTATGATCCTATATCATCTGTCAGATGGTAATATGGTAACATAAATAGCTGGTGGATCCTCTTCCTTCCCCAGCCCCGGCCTCACCAAGTCACATTTATGTCCTATCTGGCTCTCATAACAAACGACTTTGACTCCCGTCTTAAGAATGTTGGTGACATTACTTCTGGAGTTGAGCTGGAAGTGATGTCAAGGATGCATTTTGCCCCTCTATGCTCCACTCTCAAAGTCTCTGAGGGGTTCCAGTCATGCACCTGGTGTTATTGTAATCTTTTACCACACATGCCTGCAGACGTGACTGTCCCGCTTAGCACTTATGGACTCCTTAGCAAGCAAAGATTAGAGAAGCGAAAAAACTTAATGTATATATCCATTAAATATGATCCAAACTGGCAACCCCACACCTCACTTATCTTGCTTTCATTTATCTAATGAGGGCATTTTTATCCCTCCCTTCCTTCAAGAAGCTCAGGGCCAAAGGCATAGTTTTCACCTCTGTTTTGCTCTAACCACCTGGTGAGGAAGGTTTGGTCAAGGGAGACAGAAGAAGAAGAAGAAGAAGAAGAAGAAGAAGAAGAAGAAGAAGAAGAAGAAGAAGAAGAAGAAGAAGAAGAAGAAGAAGAAGAAGAAGAAGAAGAGGAGGAGGAGGAGGAGGAGGAGGAGGAGGAGGAGGAGGAGGAGGAGGAGTTTGGGTTTAGACCCCATCTTTCTCTCCTGTAAGGAGACTCAAGGTGGCTTACAAGCTCCTTTCCCTTCCCACGACAGACACCTTGTGAGGTACGTGGGGCTGAGAGAATTCAGAGAGAACTGTGACTGGCCCAAGGTCACCCAGCAGGAGTGTAGGAGTGTGGAAACACATCTGGTTCACCAGATAAGCCTCTGCCACTCAGGTGGAGGAGTGGGGAATCAAACCTGGTTCTCCAGAGAAGCTGGTGAACAGTCACTTAACAAGTGTCATGGTGAAGTAGGGATTTGAATCTGGGTCTCTCAGATCCCACCCAGTATTCTAGCCACCAGTGTACTGGCCTCCAGTTATGGCACCTCAGAGGAAGGGGCAATGGAGAAGCCCATGGTTTTGATCGCAGGGGAAAAGGTGGGATGGAAGCCAGGTGTTTCCCCATGCCGCACGGGATCTTTGCATAAGGGGTCCAAATCCTGACACCAGAAGTTGCTCTGCCGACACAGGGCAGACGTGTCTGAGATATCAGGCCAAAGTGGATGTGGAACTATCGCATGTAGGGAGAACTGTGTCCGTTTGGGCTAATTATAGGCCAAAAGTGGGGCAGGCGTCCCAGAACCGTTCCGCTTTTCTGGGACGTTGTGTGCCGCTCGCATCCAGATTGCCTGGGCCCTGGGGCCAGCTGGAAACTGGGACGCCGAGCGCGAAAAGTCAGTGAAGGAGACTGGGGCGGGAGGTAGGGCAGAAGGGACCATTCGGCAGAGACAGGGAAGGGGGGCACAGACCAGAGACGAGGATGCAGCAAGGGAAGGATCATCTAGGGGAAATTGAGGGGCGGGGGAACAGGGCAAAGCCGAGTGGAAGATCAGAATGAAATGCAGAAATCAAGAGGAGTGGGGAGGATTTAAGAAGTGAGGGATTGCCCATCTAGGCAGGCCAAGAGGAAGTCTACACATCTGGGCAGGCCAAGAGAAAGTCTACACATCTGTCTGTACAGAGTGATTGGCATATGTAAATGTATCCAGAAATGCGTGCTTCACAGGGAGGCTTACTGTGATTGGTTTTGGAGCTCATTTCAACATGTAAGCTCCCCCTCCCCCCTCCCCAACCTAACTGCCTAACCTGGTGGCAGTCTGGTTGTATAAACTGCAATGGTCTCAAGTGGCAAATGTGTGCAGCAAAACAACGTGACTGGACCTGGTGCAGAGCCAGCGAAGTGTAGTAGTTGAGCAGTGGACTCTAATAGGAAGAACCAGGTTTGATTCTCCACTCCTTCCCATAAGTGGTGGACTCTTATCTGGCGAACTGCTCCTCCAAACAAAGCCTGCTGGGTGACCTTGGACCAGTCACAGTTCTCTTGGAACTCTCTCAGTCCCACCTATCTGACAAGGTGTATCTTGTGGGGAGAGGAAAGGAAAGGAGTTTGTAAACCGGTTTGAGTCTCCTTACAAGAGAAAAGGGTGGGGTATAAATCCAAACTCTTCTTTTATGCAGTAGTCTTCATCCTATTGGTTGAGACCCTCAGGTGGGTCATGGAGCCCAGCTGAGCCATGAGCTGCCATGTTTTTTGGAAGGACCTCCAGGTGTCCTCATATAGAGGAAGGACCTCCAGGTGTGCTCATATAGAGGAAGGACCTCCAGGTGTCCTCATATAGAGGAAGAACCTCCAGGTGTCCTCATATAGAGGAAGGACCTCCAAGGGTCTTCATATAGAGGAAGGACCTCCAGGTGTCCTCATATAGAGGAAGGACCTCCAGGTGTCCTCATATAAAGGAAGGACCTCCAAGTGTCCTCATATAGAGGAAGGACCTCCAAGTGTCCTCATATAAAGGAAGGACCTCCAGGTGTCCTCATATAAAGGAAGGACCTCCAAGTGTCCTCATATAGAGAGTTATCAGAAGGTGGGACCATTCAGTGGTGGAGAGGATTCTTTTGTGGCATTGAACTGTGGCTTGGTCCTCAGCACAACAGCCCTTGTGGCACTTTGACTGGGTTTCCTGTCCCTGACTCTTGGTCTCCTATCTACGGTTCTGGTCTCAACCATGGTTTGATCATAGCATTGCCCCCTTCTTCCAGTCATGCAATTTCCTGTCACACATATATTGTTGCCAACCTTCAGGTGAAACCTGCAGAGCTCCCCTAACTGCTATTAGTCTCCAAATCACAGACTCTGTTCCCTGGAGAAAATGGCAGCTTGGAGGATAGACTGCATGGCAGTATACCCTGCGGAGACCCCTCCCCACCTGAAATCCTGCCCTGTTCAGGCCCCACCCCCAGATCTCCAGGGACTTCCCAACCTGGAGTCAGAAACCCTAAGTGGGTCCTACGCTTCCACCAAGGGGTCTCGAGGGGTAGAAAACCTCTTCCTTCTGTGGTTTGTGTTGAGAAAGTTGGTTGCAGGAGGAAGGAAAAGATCTGCTTTGCCCCATTTTGCAGGTAAGTGCAGGTAAATGGGCAGATCTGCAGGTAAATTTGTGTGCACAGGTGGGGTGTCCCCATTCGCGTTTCCATCCATGATGAGTACATATTTGATACAGATTAGAATGTTCATTAGGAATGTCTTGTGTTATTTGGAGCAGCACCTGCTTAACCGCACCTACTTAACCACCTGCTTGTCACTCTCCCAACCATCTCTTTCTTTGTTTCCCCCCTTACAGTGTAGCCAGTGATGGTGCCCAGCACCCCCGATGATGCCCCAGAGCCCCGAATCAAGTGCGGAGGAGGAGCACCTCTCCCAGTGCCCCGAGGGGGAGTCGGGCTCGGAGAGCTCCCGCGAGGGGGCCAGCCCCCCGGCCAGCCCCGCTAACCCAGGCCATACCCACTCCACGACAGTACCCGAAGACGCCCACTTCAGTATGATGGTCTTCCGAATTGGCATTCCTGACCTGCACCAGACGGTGAGGAGCTGGGGGGGTCGGTGGGTGATGGGGAAGTCGTGGGAGAACGTAGAGGGTCACCAGCGGCATGACGAAACGTTTCTTCACGCAACGTGCGATTGGTGTTTGGAATATGCTGCTGCAGGAGGGGGGTGATGGTCACTAGCCTGGATAGCTTGAAAAGGGGCTTGGACAGATTGATGGAGGGGAAGTCGATCTATGGCTACCCATCTTGATCCTCCTTGATCTGAGATGGCAAATGCCTTAGCAGACCAGGTGCTCGGGAGCAGCAGCAGAAGGCCATTGCTGTCACATCCTGCAGGTGAGCTCCCAAAGGCACCTGGTGGGCCACTGCAAGTAGCAGAGTGCTGGACTAGATGGACTCTGGTCTGATCCAGCAGGCTCATTCTTATGTTTCTTATGAGGCTTATCAGAGGTGGGGCCAAATATTTCCTGGTCCGATCAGTGTAAAAAGTTCCCCTTTGAGGATGTCAAGTGTGGCCTGCATGATGTAATAGTTAAAAGCAGCAGAGGAGAAGAGAGCTATGTTACAAGCTGCTTTGAGTCTCCACAGGGGGGGAAGCAGGGTATATGAAGTCTCGGTTTTTAAAAAAAGCTGTTGCCTTTTTCAGCGATCAGACTTTTTAACCAATTAGCCTGAACAGTCCACACGGTGTTGCGCAAGGATGCCAGCCTCCAGGTGGGAGTGGGGATCCCCTGGCAGTACAGTTCATGTTCAGACTAAAGAGATCAGTCCCCCTGGAGAAAATAGCTGCTTTGGAGGGTGGACTCTATGGCACAGGACCCTGCGGAGGTTCTTGTCCTCCCCAGACTTCACTCCCAGATTTCCAGGAGTTAGAATCATAGAATCATAGAGTTGGAAGAGACCCCAAGGGCTAGCAAGTCCAACCGCCTGCAGTGCAGGAAAGTTCCCCCACCTGCGTCTGGCAACCCTACCCCCCCCCCCCATCCTTTGCTGGTGGCTGGAGAGGAAAGGGCACCAGATAAGTGTTGCAGCCCTGATTATTTGGCTCCCTTCTTCCTGGATTCCCACCTAGTAAATGTCGTGATGTGATGTCACCCATGGTCAGTAATGACTTGGTGCTTGCACAGGGGAATGCCTTTACCTTTTTACCTTTACCTTCCTGGATTCCTGTGGGGTTGGTCTGGTCTGAGCAGAGGCATATCTAGGGGAAATGTAGCCCAGTGCAAAATCTGAGTTTCACACACACACACACACACACACACACACACACACACACACACACACACACACACACACACACACACACACACACACACACACACACACACACACACACACACACACACACACACACAAAACCTGGTATGGGTGGCCGCCCTCCTCCACCACGACCAAACAACACTTTTTTGCACAAGATCTTGAAGTCAGTGTATGGACCTGGGGGGGGGGGGAGGGACGTGGGGGTGGTTTTCCACCCCCACGTGACTAAACGGCTGCAGCCTGGGGACATATGACCCATATGTCCCACTGGTCGGTACGCCCCTGGATCTGAGACTCCTCATTCATCCCTGTTCTCTCCAGAGATGCAGTGGTCTGCAGGCGACATTGTGACCTTTGTCCAAACGAACCGCGTTGACAGTGGCGTGGTTTGTACCAGACAGCGTTCCGATCCTGCATTTTGTGACACGGAGCGCCAGGAATAGTGAGACGGAAGGGGAGGGGCAGTTTCTGATGGGCCGAAAGAAATGAGGGCTTCCCATCTCGGCTGCGCCTCCGCCCCATCCCCACCCCGCTCTCTAGAGGGGTAATTAGAGCAGGGCTGGATTCATCCTTAGCTCAGCACTAAAGAGAACTGGCTCCTACCCTCTCTTCATTAGCAGCGAAACCAGGACACTCAGCAAGGCACGCACAAACATCGCCACCAGCACCCGCCCTTTCATCCAGCAACGCTTTGATACAAACAGCCAGCTGCAGACCTCCGCAGACTGTGCTGCCTCCCTTTACCCTTTCCGCAACTTCCCTGCATGTGCGCGTGGTCCCTAGTGGCGGGGGAAAGAGACGTCAAGCCTCCGCTGCCTTACGGTTTTCAAGGCAGGAGATGAACAGAGGTAGCTTGCCATTGGCCCTTTCTGCACAAACCCTCAAAACGTTTCTGAAACGTTTTCATTTGCCCCAAACCTTTACCACAGTGTGTGTATGGGTGTCCAGAGGAGGGCAACCAAAATGGAATCCATGCCCTACAAAGAGAGCTAGGGATGTTTAGTCTGGAGAGAGAAGGTGAAGGAGGGGGGGGGGGCATGGTAGCTATGTTTAAATATTTGAAGGGATGCCATGTCGAAGAGGGAGCAAGCTTGTTCTTCTGCCTCAGAGATTAGGACACGGAGTAATGGATTCAAGGTGCAGGAAAAGAGATCCCACCTAAATGTTAGAAAGAACTTTCTGACTTGGGTGCTGTGTGGTTTCCGGGCTGTATGGCCGTGTTCTAGCAGCATTCTCTCCTGACGTTTCGCCTGCATCTGTGGCTGGCATCTTCAGAGGATCCTCTGAAGATGCCAGCCACAGATGCAGGCGAAACGTCAGGAGAGAATGCTGCTAGAACACGGCCATACAGCCCGGAAACCACACAGCACCCAAGTGATTCCGGCCGTGAAAGCCTTCGACAATACAACTTTCTGACTGTCAGGGCTGTTCAACAGTGGAATTCACTGCCTTGGAGAGTGGTGGAGTCTCCTTCTTTGAAGGCTGGGTGATCATATGTCAGGGGTGCTTTGACTGTGTGTTCCTGCCTGGCAGGGGGTTACACTTGATGGCCCTTGTGGTCTCTTCCAACTCTGTGATTCTGTGATTCTATGTTCACACTCACCCCCTCGAAACGATTCCTGGTCTCCATTTTGTGATCCCCCAGCCCCCTTTAGTACATTGTCAGATCCGTGCTTCCAATGTCTCATGCTGCCCTTGAACACTGGATGCGTCAAAAATTGTCCCCGCATTTTTAAAAAAACTCACAGAAATGCTCAAAATGCTCAAAAAACAGGTGAGGAGGTACAGCTCCCATCCAAGTACTTAACAGGGCTGACACAGCTCAGCTTGGAGGATCTGACAAGATCAGGGTCATCTGAACCATCCAGGCCGAGGGATTTATTTCCTGACCACTCTGGAAGTCATAATGGCTCCCATTTCATTGACTGATGCAAGTCTCTTGGTAATCCATGTACACACACACCTTCCCAACACCTGGACCAGAGGCCCCCTAGATTTTAAGGCCCTGGGCTTCAGTTTGCCAAGCCGATAGGTAAATCTGGCATTGTTGAAGGGTCCCATCCATTCACAAAACACTTCAGTGATCTTAGGTGGCATACAAAAGTTTAATTTTAATAGGTCCCCATCTTGCAGATTTTCAGTCAAGTAAAATGTATTTGGGGTAGGGAGAAGCCCAGAGCCCATTCCATCTCTGGAAAAACAAAGACGTTGTGACTTTTATATTGCTATTTACAGTTAAATGGAACGCTTCCTTCCCATTTCTTTAATTCTAGTCCATTATCCTCTCATTCAAAACACATCCGCCTCCTAATTCACGGCCAGAGGATTTCTCTCTCCTGCTTATACACCCCTTATTTTTCGGAGCAGCGTAGAGTCTTGTGGCAACCGAAAGGCTAACCATTTTTTAATAAGAAGACTTGATTGATCGGACACACGTAAGGCGTACCTGATCATAAACTCTAAATACAGGTGTCAGAGATGCACAAACACAGTTATTATTTTTTTAGAATAAGGCCAACACATCCAGTAATACACGAGATCCTGATATATTTTAAAGGTATGCTGCCTTTCCAGGCCCTCGACCAAGCTAACAATTCAAAGTTAAAAATATGTAACCAACTACATGTAAATACTATAAAACAGCATTCAGCAGTCATACGCCCCTTCCGCACGTGCAGAAGAATGCACTTTCAATCCACTTTCATAATTGTTTGCAGGTGGATTTTGTTTTTCCACACAGTAAAATCCAGCTGTAAAGTGCATTGAAAGTGCATTATTCTGCATGTGCGGAAGGGGCCAAAGAAAGACATATGAAATGAAGATGGAGATCTCTTGGGATTACAACTGATCCGCAAGTGGCAAAAATCCATTCACCTGGAGTAAATGGCTGGTTCAGAAGGTGGGCTCTGGCATTATACTCCATTGAAGTTCCTCCCCTGCCTAAACCCTGCCCTTCTCAGACTCCACCCCCAAATCTCCAGGTAGTTCCCAATCCAGAGCTGGCAACTTCATACACATACATGGAATTGTTCACAGGCCTTTTAGTACAGGCATGTTGTCAACTTGCCCGAGGGCATTCCACAGTTTGGGGGCTCCAGGTTGAAGGTTGTCCCAGGAAGGCACCATGCATGGCTGTCAAAACCCAGACAGTTTGATAGAGGTGCAGGTGATCCTTTCAGTAGTTTGGAAACCACTCTGACTTTGGTCCCTTCCGCACATGCAGAAAAATGTATCTTCAATGCACTTTGCAGCTTGGATTTTACAGTGCCGCATAGCAAAATCCACTTTCAAATCATCGTGAAAGTGGAGCGAATGTGTGTTATTCTGCATGTGTGGAAGGGGCCTTTGAAGGTCAAAACCAGCATCTTGAACTGAACCTGGGGAAAAATTAGAAGCCATTGCAGCTGAAATATTGCTGTTTTGTACGCTCCTGCTGCTGAGTCCCAGTAAAGGACTGTAGCAGCGACATGTACCAAATGAAGATGCTGAACTGTCTTCAAGGGCAGCCCCATGTAGAGCAGAATATAGTAGTCTAATAACAACAGCATTTTGTGGGATGCATGAAGTATTGTCAGAAATACACATGCATGCATGTGGGTGCAAAGATTTTCACCATCTGAGACCAGAAGGTCAAGCAGCCTAAGATCCATCGAATAACGATACAAATAGAGTTCTGTGAACTACTCCCAACAGGTAATGACTTGGCAAAACCAGAGGAATAATATACATGAACCATTCATTTTTGGAGCGAGCCATATGACACTGTGGTATAGTGGTTAGTGCATCAGACTTTCTTAATCACAAAACTGACCATGGTCAGTTGACCTTACCTACCTCATAAGGTTGTCGTGGGGAAAATGGGGAAGGAGAGAACCATGTCATTCCAGGGGCTCAATAGCATTCATAAATGCAGCTAACCACTCCTTATTCCTGTTGAAAGCCAATCTGTTGAGACCTGCATATGAATTCCCACTGAAATTTTTTAGGGATTTTTTTAGGGATTTAGAAGACATGCTGATTTTTTTAAAAAAAGGATTTAAAAGACACACACACTGACCCCACGACGTTGACCCCAAACCAGATTTTGTTGGTTTTGCATACCTTTAAAGACAACAATCCTAACCCATCCACCCGCTCCAAATATTCTGCTGCTCTTTTAAAGTGATGCTCCCCCTTCATCTGGGTCCCCTTTTCTATTTGCAGGGGCAACCATGGAAACGGTTGCTAGAGATCACAAATTGTCATGTCCATGGAAACAGGGATGGAGCTGCCAGCATGTGTCTGGCTGGTTGTCCCTCTATCACCCCTCATCTGACCCTGGAGTTGGAATGGAGTAAAGGAAGGAGGTAGGGGCCACTAGGAGACGCAGAAAGAGAGGAGGCCAAACTCTTGAATGGCGCTAAGATGTCCTGCGGATTCCACAGGGCGATCTGCAGTGACAGTCAAGGGCAAGGAACTCGGTTCCCATTCATTTCAAACCTAGTAATCAGCAACATGGGGCTTATGTCATTTGATGCCTCAAGGTGCTAATCCAGGGGTCTTCAAACTATGGCCCTCCAGATGTTCACAGACTACAATTCCCATCAGCCTCTGCCAGCATGGCCAAGTGGTAGGGCTCATGGGAATTGTAGTCTATGAACATCTGGAGGGCCATAGTTTGAAGACCCCTGTGCTAACCTATTCCATGGCCGTTCTAATGCTATGCATAATACAGATCATGTCCACATGGGAAGAGATCTCCCATTTCCTGTGCAAACTTGCTTTCTTAACCAGAAGGACAGAAAACATCTGGATTTTAACTTGCACGTTCGTTGCAGGCTGTTTCACACAGCCTATACGCAAAGGACAGATTGCCCGCATATGCTGTGTGTGGCAAGGCAGTAGGCCATAAGGGCAGGGGCGTACCGCCCACTGGAACAGATGGGGTCAAATGTCCTCAGACTGTGCCATTTAGTCACATGGAGGGCGGAAAATTGCCCCCACACCCCTCCCCCTTCCCCCCAGGTTCATACACTGACTTCAACCTGGTGAAAATAAACACTGTTTGGTCATGGTGGGGGAGGGTGGCCGCCCATAGGAGGGAGGGGTGGCCAGAAAAAGATTTTGCGCCAGGCTAAATTTTTCCCTAGATACGCCTCTGCATCAGGGTTCTATACAGTGGCCAGCTGGTCTGGAGTAAGCGCTGATGGAACATGTCTGAGACCCCCCAAAACCCTTCCAAGAAGGCTGACCCTTCTTAGCTCCAAGATCCAACTAGATTAGGTTAGCCTAGGCCAGTGGTGGCGAACCTATGGCACGAGTGCCAGAGGTGGCACTCTGAGTCCTCTCTGTGGGCACACGCGCACAGAGTTCATCATGTGGGGGGGAATTTGCCCCCCCCACACACACACATCTAGGCTGGCCTGGGCTGCTGGACTTGATGTGCGTGCACCTCAGTGAGCAGGGAAGACTCAGCTGGCGGGCCTGGTGCCAGGCAGCAGCTCCAAGTGGCTGCTGCCCGGGGGGGAGGGGGCGGCAGAGGCAGCAGAGATGCTAGAGAGGCGCAGAGCAGCGCATGCGGGACTTGCTGGAGGCTACAGCAGGCTGGCCCCTGCTCGAGGAGGTTATTCAGGTTAAATTGCCACGTTGGCACTTTGCGATAAATAAGTGGGTTTTGGGTTGCAATTTGGGCACTCAGTCTCAAAAAGGTTCGCCATCACTGGCCTAGGCCATTCAGATCAGTCACCTATAGCATGCTGTTTAGATGCCCCTTCTGCAAACGTTTATTGAAGTAACCAAACTTGCATGAATTGCACTATGCTAAATCTAGTTGTTTCCATCTGGAGTTGCTTACCTGTGTTGTGACAGGAAGAAGCACAAACAGTTCTAAAGGAGTGTATGCCTGAAGAGAGGGCATGCTGCCCCGCAGATTTATCCCATCCCTAAATTACCTACAGATGTATCACCACAATCATAAAATAGTTCTTCTCCTGGAGGCAACTATGGGCATCTTGGATGGGTGATTTCCCAACCCTTTCTCAGGGAGGCAGGAACTAAGTTTCTACTTCCCGTGGAAGGCCGGGCCGCCATCTTGTCCCCCAGTATTTTTCCTGCCTCAGTAGGGAGAGCAGGTTTTTTACTGGGCTCTACAGGACATTTCGCAATTTTTTCTTGGATTTTCTTAATTTTTCCTTCATTTTTTCCTTGGTTTTTTGTTTGCTCTTTAGGTTAGTTCTCAGACTGGATTGTGAGGGATTTCCTTACGTTATAGCAGGGATACCCCTTGCCTCCCAAGTCCTGCCCAAGCCGAAAGCCACGTAATGGCGGCTAGGGTTTTCTCCCCTCCGCCTGAGACCTTTTGCAGGCACTCAGCAAAGGGGACCAGGCCAGTGACCCTGAGAGGGTTGAAAGCATCCCAGAAGGGGACTAGCACCAAGGAAGCGATGGCTGTGACTGCTGCAGCTGGTGGCGGCAATTAATCAACTCAATCTGAAGTTGATTCATCACTGGCAGCTCTGAGTTAAAGACATTTCGGTTGATTCTTTGGAGCTGTGTTTTTTCCCCGTGTGTCACCATGAAATGGGAATAAAAAAGAAAATATTTTAAAATGTCCTTTTCTTTTAACAATAGCTGTCACTAAGTATGCCATAAACTATTTTAAAGTCTCTTGAAAAAGAGGGAGACTTCATAATATGCAGATTTATCAAAATATCATCGACGACTAGATCAAAAGACAGATAATTCACCAATTGAAAACTCTTTGAACCTCTGGCAGGTTTACTCAAAACAAATCACTTGTTGTGTACCAGTATTGTAAAGGACAGAGCAGTGTTAATCTCAGGGCACTTTGGCACAGGCAGAATAATGCACTTTCAATCCACAATCCAATTCAACTGTTTTCAAGTGGATTTTGCTATTCCGCACAGTAAAATCCAGCTGCAAAGTGCATTGAAAGTGGATTGAAAGTGCATTATTCTGCTTGTGCGGAAGGGGCCCAAAAGTGCCCTCAGTGTCCAGGTAGATTTTAAAAAGGCTGTAGGTAGTAACCCCATACAGATGACCAACTCGCCCTCTGTTCTCATCCTGAGGTATCTGGCAATCCACTGCCAATGGTTTGATAGCACTGCCATAGGCATGGCTCCTCTGCTTCGTGGCAGAGGGTTCTTTGTGCTGCTCTGACTCCTCCTTTTAGATCTCAACCCGCTGTCCCATTTTCAGAAATGCCTTCGTTTCAACCCCGATGCAGCCATCTGGGTAGCCAAGCAGCAGATTCTCTGCACCCTCAACGAAAGCCTCAAGGACGTGCTGAACTATGGCCTTTTCCAACCGGCCACCAACGGGCGAGATGCCAAATTCCTGGACGAAGAACGCCTCTTGCGCGAATACCCACAGAGTTTCGAGAAAGGAGTCCCCTACCTGGAGGTAATATTGCAGCTTCCCTGGCATGACTGGGGAGAGTGCTGAGAGAAAGCGTAGTTGTAGGATGGAAAGATATCAGGTGGGATCCAGCCAGCTTTTCCCCTGGCAGAAAAGAGAGGAAGACGGTGCCCGTTGACCACTTAAATCAGTGGTTCTCAACCTTCCTACCGCCGCGACCCTTTAATACAGTTCCTCATGTTGTGGTGACCCCCAACCATAAAATTGGTATATATAAAATATAAAAAGACCATTTTCCGATGGTCTCAGGCAACCCCCGTGAAAGGGTCGTTTGACCCCAAATGGGGTCGCAACCCACAGGTTGAGAACCGCTGACTTACATTATTCTTCTGGGGATAATGGACCGAAATCATGGTCCCTTCCGCACATGCAGAATAAGGCACTTTCAATCCACTTGCACAATTGTTTAAAAGTGGATTTGGCTATTCCACACAGTAAAATCCAGCTGTAAAGTGCATTGGAAGTGGATTGAAAGTGCATTATTCTGCATGTGCGGAAGGGGCCTATGTGCTTACAGTGACATCAAGTCACAGTTGACTTCTGCCATCTCCAGCAAAGGACTTTCAGTGCAAGGAAGAAGCCGAGGTGGTTTGCCACGGCTTTCCTCCACAGATGCTCAACAAAATCCTGAGAGATCTTGATCACTGATCTCCTGTGTAATATGTTGTTTGACTCTTCCCCTTTGAATAGGCACCTCCAAAGCTTTGGAGGCACCTCCAATAGCATTGTTTTCATAAGTAAAATGCTGGGGGATATGTTTCTTGCCTCTAGCCTATCATGTTTGACTGATGATATACATGCCAGTCACTAGGTCTACCTGCCACATGAATTCATTCACTCTATGAAACAATGACAGGACAGTATTTAGGGGATCTGAGGCAGGAGACAGAGGTGACAAGCGGGTGAGGGGGAATGGGTGACAACTGTCCCGCCCTGACCAGCCAGTTCGCTGCCCACCTGCCACTCACACAACTGCCACCCCCTGCTTAAAAACCTGATGGGATATTCCTCCTCACTCCTCCCATCAGACCCTCTCATAACCAACATATGATCCAAGCAATTCCCAAACCCAAACTCTCATGAGATTTCTTCTTCTCACGAGAGTTTAGCTCTCATTTGCCACCTGTTGTTGGGCAACCACAATGGCAGCCATTTTGCAAGAGGAAGTAATCTTGAACAATTTGAAGAAACTTTATAAGGCAAGTTCATCTTCCCATGCTGTTTTTTAAAGACAGAAACAGGAGATGGGGGGGGGGGGGATTTTTCTGGCTCCTGGGAAGGAGAAGTGTCACCAAGGCTAAAACACAAACAGAGTGGAGGGGCCACCCTCGGAAACTATTTATGCATAAAATTTCCTCCACTGAAATTTCATATAGAAAATTCATCCGTGAAGCTGGAAATTTCATGTACGAAATTCATCTGTGAAGCTGTCTTGAAGGATCCCTGTTCAAGTGTGGAATTAGGGCAAAGAAGCAACTAAAAGTATTTGGAGAAGAATGGGGTTTGTATGCAACCGTATTTATATACCCCAATGCCCATTTGTCTCACCTCTTCCAGTTCCGCTACAAGACCCGAGTTTACAAACAGACCAATCTGGATGAGAAGCAGCTCGCAAAACTCCATACTAAGGTAAGAAGGAAGATCCTTCCGACACTTCCAGTGGAAACAATAGGATCCCACTGGTTCTGGTGGGTTTTCCGGGCAGTGTGGCCGTGGTCTGGTGGATCTTGTTCCTAACGCTTTGCCTGTATCTGTGGCTGACATCTTCAGAGGTGTATCACAGAGGGAAGTCTGTTACACACTGTGTCCAGAGAGAAGGGAATGTCCCAGGATGGAGAACCAATCAGTAAGTGTTTTGGTGGAACTTGTTATGCAAAGATGTGGTTGATAGTTTAGTATTGCGGGTGGGGCTTATCAATCCAGAGAGTGATTCACATTTTCATGCCCTGCAGCAGCAGCAGTATTGGTGAATTCAAATCCTGTGTTTGGGTGGAGTCCATTGTTCATGAACTTAGAACAATATATACTCTAAACATTCCCTTCTCTTTGGACACAGTGTGTAACAGACTTCCTTCTTTGACACACCTCTGAAGCTGCCAGCCCCAGATGCAGATGAAATGTTGGGAACAAGATCCACCAGACCATGGCTACACAACCCCGAAAACCCACCAGAACCATTTGAATCCAGCCATGAAATCCTTCGACAATACAATAGGATCCCAGTTTGAGAGCAAGAAACAGGTTCAGTTTGTAGAAAAGCCTACATTTGAACGTTGCAACAAGTTATCGTTAGATCAAAAGACTTCCTAGGTCCAGAAATCTTCAATCTGGGCCCTGCAAGCGAGGGAAGGACAGGAAGAGAGATGTTGTCTGATTATGAAATTAGCCATGTTTAAGCATGTCACAAGCTCCAGTCTATATACAGAGTTTAATATTTAATTGTTCAATATACGCTCGCCATAATTCTGCACTGTAATAGCCCCCAGACTGGCGAACGTTTTCCAGTGATCGTCTTTACATGAAGGCGAGAAACTTTTAAGACAAGAACATGAAAGACTGAATTCACTACACTTCTTTCAAGCACCCAGAGCTTGTCTTGATGCTTGTATTTGTTTTTATTTATTTTATGTGTTGGATTTATATCCCGCCCCATCCCCGAAGGGCTCTGGGTTGGTTACAACATATATCAAACACATGTAAAAACAAACATTAAAATATAAATCCTAACAATAATTAAAATTAAAAGTTTAAAAAGTTTAAAAGATTTACAAAATGCTAAAATAGATGGCGTATATTTATCCTTCCCACCTCCCATTTATTCGAACGGTATGTATTTGCAGCCTCCCGCTCCAGAGTTTGCAAATGCTGAAAATCTAAGAAACTATAAGCATTTGAAATACAAACTTTACAGGTGAAAGAAGCAAAATTGATAGTAGTTTACTGTTCCTATATAATGAGTGATCCAGAATAAACCAACGAGCCCAACCTTGCCTGCGAGGATTTTGATTGAATCTTGTGTGAAGGAAAGGAGGAGTTGCCCTCATTGAAGGCCTGAGTTGAATCTTAGGATGAATGAATCTTAGAATGACCCTGAAGTCTCTTGTCAGGGTTTTTTTATGGCATCTTCCCTCCTAGTCCAGGAAGAGGGAGGGGAAATTAAGACCTATCTGTCAGGTCCAAGGATGCAGCCTTGTGACATTCAATTTCCTTTTATGTAAACACAAGCGCAGTTTACAACTTTAATGAGGGGCAAGAGGTTGTATTGGTTTTGGTGGGTTTTCCAGGCTGCGTGGTTGTGGTCTGGTAGATCTTGTTCCTAATGTTTCGCCTGCATCTATGGCCGGCATCTTCAGAGGTGTATCACAGGGTTGTAGTGTTTATGACCTAGCCGTGCCAAGAAGGATCAAATGTTTGCCATGCTGGGTGAATGATTTCCAAGTAAACTGACAGGAATGAATATACTTTCTTCACAGCCGGGTCCAAACTTTGCCAATTCTAGTGTTGACCGTTTATCCCTACCTACAAGTAATATCACCACACTTGTCTGAAATGTGGATTCTTCTCTGCTGAAATGACTTTGCATGTCGTTGTGGGCAGGGGAGCTCCATGCGCTCATTGAAGCTCCTGCTCCCTTCGCAATGTTCTAGATGGCTTACGCTGGAATCCGGAGTAGAGCTACACCCTTCTAATTCCAGTGATTGGGCTTCGAAGGGTGTCACTCTGCTTAGGATCGCAGCGTTAAGCACCAGGCCCAGCTCTGCTGTGTTCCTCTTTTCAACCCGCAGTATTCTGTCCCCTCCCTTCCTTGCCCCCCAATGGCTGTCACTGGCAAATCTTTCCCCAGACGGGGTTGAAGAAGTTCCTCGAGTACGTCCAGCATGGAGCAGCTGAGAAAGTGGCGCGGCTTCTGGATAAAGGGCTTGACCCCAACTATCATGACTCAGACACTGGGGGTAAGCACTGGGGGGGGGCACAAAGGGGGAGAAAAGAGCAACCTCGGATGCCGGTCACACCAGCCCCTATAATAGTAAGCCCTACGCTTTCTCTGCAGAAACACCTTTGACGTTAGCAGCGCAGCTGGACGGAACGATCGATGTGATTCGGTTGCTGTGCCTCGGTGGTGCCCACATAGACTTTCGGGCAAGGGATGGATCCACCGCACTGCACAAAGCTGTGTGCTCACACCACTATGCAGCCCTGATGGTAATACTGCTTGTTCGTCCTCTGATACCACAATAAATAGGAGCGTTAAGTTGCTGGTGATGTGAAGGGAACACATATATAGGTACTGTCAGATATCACATATCTACCAGCATAGAAGAAGAGCTAGTGTGGTGTAGTGGTTAAGAACCGGTGGATTCTAATCTGGAGAACTGGGTTTGATAACCCCACTCCTCCACCTGAGTGACAGAGGCTATCTGGTGAACCAGATGTGTTTCTGCACACCTACATTCCTTGGGGACACTCTCAGCCCCACCTACCTCCCAAGGTGTCTGCTGTTGGGAGAGGAAGGGAAAGGAGCTTGTAAACCACCTTGCGTCTTCTTACAGGAGAGAAAGATGGGGTATAAATCCAAGCTCTTCTTCTTCTTACTTTTTTTTTGCCAAGGTGTGCACCAAATGCAGATCTTCTGGGTCGCCTTTCTGTACCTGGCCCCACTGTGCAAATTTTGTGATCCACTCTTTGGAGTCAAGTGTAGAATTTCATGTGATGCCCCAATGAGCTGTTGCTCATTTAACAACGCTAATGTTGTGCAACGTCATGTATGCAAAACACTGGCTTGTATCCAAAATACACTTTTCTGTGGGCTAAAAGATTTCCACCCACTTAGTATGATTCTAAAAGCCACCCCACCCCCCGATCCTGTAGTTTGGGAAGAGGGGACCAGAGGATTTCAGGAGGCATTCTGGGCTGCCGCAGGATAGGGACAGAAGGGAAATCATTCTCCTTGGGTGGAAATCTTTGCATGCACAGAAACATCTAGTTTGGATGCAACCCACTGGTGGGAGGGGGAGCAAACTTTTAACTGCCTCAGTCAGCCCTTCCCCAAAAGCTTCCTTTGCCATTCATGTTTTCCCACCCAGGCACTCTTGGATTTGGGGGGCTCCCCCAATTACAAGGACCGCCGTGGGCTGACGCCGCTCTACCACACAGCCATGGTTGGAGCTGACCCACGCTGCTGTGAGCTTCTACTCTACAATCGAGCCCACATTGGCACCACGGATGAGAATGGGTGGCAGGAGATACACCAGGTGAGACCCTACGTATCTCCTCTAGTATTCCAGATCCTGCTGATTATTTGGCCAAAAGGATGGATAGCTTGGATTGGTTCCAAGGCTGACGACTGAAAAGGGTTGCTGTACATTTTTTTCACCCCCTCCTCAAAGTCCTGAATCCTGTTTCTCCATGTTCCAGGCTTGCCAACACGGACACTCCCAGCATTTGGAGCACTTGCTGTTCTACGGTGCTGAGCCAGGGGCGCAGAACGCATCTGGGAATACGGCACTGCACATCTGCGCACTCTACAATAAGGTAGGTAAGCATGGAGACACATATCACATTTTTAGGCCATTTCCGCACGGTCCAAATATTCCAAGACGGGCAAGTGAAACATCCCAATTCGTGCAAATTTTCCGCACGTTCTCGGTGCTAAAGTGGGCCTGCCCCGCTGCTGCCCCGTGATATTTCCTTTACCAAATTGGCGATTCTTTTCCAATATCCCAGGGTTACCCTGCAGCCATGCAAATACCATGGGAGCAAATGCCTTGCCACTCTGGATCAACCAATCAAGAGGCACTGCATTTTTGTGGGGGGGTGTAAAATCAAAAGACCAGGGTTGTGAGGATCAAACTGGAATATTATCTCCCGGTGCTAACTCGGCTCCTGGAAAGAAACGGGCAACCGTGCGGAAGGAGAAACCGGGTTAAAATAGACCCCGTTTTGCGTGACACCAGTTGTAACCCGGTATAATTGTGCCATGCGGAAACAGCCTGGCTGATCCAGAAGCGCCTTTCGCCCCCTTTCAGTCCGACATGCCTTACCTCTTCCAAGATCGAGAGCTCCCACTGTTTCTGTGGGATTAAAATAGAAGTTGGCTGTACACAGTGTTGGTTGGTTGCCCTTCCCCGTCACTAAGAAACAGTCGCCCACCCATCCCTGGAGCAGTTTTGCTCTTTATAAAGGGTGTGTGGGGGGGGGTTTGAATCCATTTTAATAAGATGATGAATGAACAGATCCGTGTATGAATATTCATATTGCGCTTTAAAAATTTTTAAAAATGCAGAGAGCCTTTCCGAAGCGTAGCAGAAGGGACCGGGTTGATAGCTAAGCGAGCGTTCGATTTGCTGGTGTATGCGCCTGTCATGTCAGTCACAAAGCTAGGCAGAAGCCAGACTGGCACAGCAGTCCGTGAATCCACTCTTGAGCTGAGCTCTATTTTGATACTGCATCTGCAGGCACTCTAAACCGTGGCGATATGAGCTTTGAGCAAAAAAGAAGCCCAATTCTGCCACCGTCGCCAAAATCGTGTCCTTGGGATGCCACATGCAGAAATGCCATCATCTGCCCTGTATCTTTCTTTTACATGCATTATCCCGGTTGAACAGTGTGGGGGTTTGCAGGAATTTCTGCAGGGTTTGGATTTATTTATTTACTTACTTCTACTCAAGGGGCAGGGAGGGAGTTGAGAACTCTTCGGGGACAATGAGAGCGTAACGGTGGACGAACAGGGATCGATCCTTGCGCCAAACACAAGGATTCTCAGTGTCGATATTTTGTGCTTGTTTGCATCTGCAGGTCTTTGTGTTTTCATGCTAAACACCACAACTATGAGAGCTAAAAGTTAAAAAAAAGCACACACACACATCTGATTTTTGCAGGGTTCCAAAGAGCCACCATGGGCCCTCAAGGCAAAGGTCTGCTATGCCCCATTCCAGCAGGGCTACATGGACTGCCACATTTTGAAAATGGCAGGAGCATGGTAGTAGACAGCTGGCATTCCTCTTGAGAGCCAGCGTGGTGCAGTGGTTAACAGGAGGTGGATTCTAATCTGGAGAACCGGCTTTGATTCCCCACTTCCACCTGAGTGGCGGAGGCTTATCTGGTGAGCCAGATGTGTTCCGCCCGCCTACATTCCTGCTGGGTGACCTTGGGCTAGTTCAGGGGTAGGGAACCTGCGGCTCTCCAGATGTTCAGGAACTACAATTCCCATCAGCTCCCCCCACCCCCCCCCCCCCCCACCCCCCCCCCCCCCCACCCCCCCCCCCCCCCACCCCCCCCCCCCCCCACCCCCCCCCCCCCCCACCCCCCCCCCCCCCCACCCCCCCCCCCCCCCACCCCCCCCCCCCCCCACCCCCCCCCCCCCCCACCCCCCCCCCCCCCCACCCCCCCCCCCCCCCACCCCCCCCCCCCCCCACCCCCCCCCCCCCCCACCCCCCCCCCCCCCCACCCCCCCCCCCCCCCACCCCCCCCCCCCCCCACCCCCCCCCCCCCCCACCCCCCCCCCCCCCCACCCCCCCCCCCCCCCACCCCCCCCCCCCCCCACCCCCCCCCCCCCCCACCCCCCCCCCCCCCCACCCCCCCCCCCCCCCACCCCCCCCCCCCCCCACCCCCCCCCCCCCCCACCCCCCCCCCCCCCCACCCCCCCCCCCCCCCACCCCCCCCCCCCCCCACCCCCCCCCCCCCCCACCCCCCCCCCCCCCCACCCCCCCCCCCCCCCACCCCCCCCCCCCCCCACCCCCCCCCCCCCCCACCCCCCCCCCCCCCCACCCCCCCCCCCCCCCACCCCCCCCCCCCCCCACCCCCCCCCCCCCCCACCCCCCCCCCCCCCCACCCCCCCCCCCCCCCACCCCCCCCCCCCCCCACCCCCCCCCCCCCCCACCCCCCCCCCCCCCCACCCCCCCCCCCCCCCACCCCCCCCCCCCCCCACCCCCCCCCCCCCCCACCCCCCCCCCCCCCCACCCCCCCCCCCCCCCACCCCCCCCCCCCCCCACCCCCCCCCCCCCCCACCCCCCCCCCCCCCCACCCCCCCCCCCCCCCACCCCCCCCCCCCCCCACCCCCCCCCCCCCCCACCCCCCCCCCCCCCCACCCCCCCCCCCCCCCACCCCCCCCCCCCCCCACCCCCCCCCCCCCCCACCCCCCCCCCCCCCCACCCCCCCCCCCCCCCACCCCCCCCCCCCCCCACCCCCCCCCCCCCCCACCCCCCCCCCCCCCCACCCCCCCCCCCCCCCACCCCCCCCCCCCCCCACCCCCCCCCCCCCCCACCCCCCCCCCCCCCCACCCCCCCCCCCCCCCACCCCCCCCCCCCCCCACCCCCCCCCCCCCCCACCCCCCCCCCCCCCCACCCCCCCCCCCCCCCACCCCCCCCCCCCCCCACCCCCCCCCCCCCCCACCCCCCCCCCCCCCCACCCCCCCCCCCCCCCACCCCCCCCCCCCCCCACCCCCCCCCCCCCCCACCCCCCCCCCCCCCCACCCCCCCCCCCCCCCACCCCCCCCCCCCCCCACCCCCCCCCCCCCCCACCCCCCCCCCCCCCCACCCCCCCCCCCCCCCACCCCCCCCCCCCCCCACCCCCCCCCCCCCCCACCCCCCCCCCCCCCCACCCCCCCCCCCCCCCACCCCCCCCCCCCCCCACCCCCCCCCCCCCCCACCCCCCCCCCCCCCCACCCCCCCCCCCCCCCACCCCCCCCCCCCCCCACCCCCCCCCCCCCCCACCCCCCCCCCCCCCCACCCCCCCCCCCCCCCACCCCCCCCCCCCCCCACCCCCCCCCCCCCCCACCCCCCCCCCCCCCCACCCCCCCCCCCCCCCACCCCCCCCCCCCCCCACCCCCCCCCCCCCCCACCCCCCCCCCCCCCCACCCCCCCCCCCCCCCACCCCCCCCCCCCCCCACCCCCCCCCCCCCCCACCCCCCCCCCCCCCCACCCCCCCCCCCCCCCACCCCCCCCCCCCCCCACCCCCCCCCCCCCCCACCCCCCCCCCCCCCCACCCCCCCCCCCCCCCACCCCCCCCCCCCCCCACCCCCCCCCCCCCCCACCCCCCCCCCCCCCCACCCCCCCCCCCCCCCACCCCCCCCCCCCCCCACCCCCCCCCCCCCCCACCCCCCCCCCCCCCCACCCCCCCCCCCCCCCACCCCCCCCCCCCCCCACCCCCCCCCCCCCCCACCCCCCCCCCCCCCCACCCCCCCCCCCCCCCACCCCCCCCCCCCCCCACCCCCCCCCCCCCCCACCCCCCCCCCCCCCCACCCCCCCCCCCCCCCACCCCCCCCCCCCCCCACCCCCCCCCCCCCCCACCCCCCCCCCCCCCCACCCCCCCCCCCCCCCACCCCCCCCCCCCCCCACCCCCCCCCCCCCCCACCCCCCCCCCCCCCCACCCCCCCCCCCCCCCACCCCCCCCCCCCCCCACCCCCCCCCCCCCCCACCCCCCCCCCCCCCCACCCCCCCCCCCCCCCACCCCCCCCCCCCCCCACCCCCCCCCCCCCCCACCCCCCCCCCCCCCCACCCCCCCCCCCCCCCACCCCCCCCCCCCCCCACCCCCCCCCCCCCCCACCCCCCCCCCCCCCCACCCCCCCCCCCCCCCACCCCCCCCCCCCCCCACCCCCCCCCCCCCCCACCCCCCCCCCCCCCCACCCCCCCCCCCCCCCACCCCCCCCCCCCCCCACCCCCCCCCCCCCCCACCCCCCCCCCCCCCCACCCCCCCCCCCCCCCACCCCCCCCCCCCCCCACCCCCCCCCCCCCCCACCCCCCCCCCCCCCCACCCCCCCCCCCCCCCACCCCCCCCCCCCCCCACCCCCCCCCCCCCCCACCCCCCCCCCCCCCCACCCCCCCCCCCCCCCACCCCCCCCCCCCCCCACCCCCCCCCCCCCCCACCCCCCCCCCCCCCCACCCCCCCCCCCCCCCACCCCCCCCCCCCCCCACCCCCCCCCCCCCCCACCCCCCCCCCCCCCCACCCCCCCCCCCCCCCACCCCCCCCCCCCCCCACCCCCCCCCCCCCCCACCCCCCCCCCCCCCCACCCCCCCCCCCCCCCACCCCCCCCCCCCCCCACCCCCCCCCCCCCCCACCCCCCCCCCCCCCCACCCCCCCCCCCCCCCACCCCCCCCCCCCCCCACCCCCCCCCCCCCCCACCCCCCCCCCCCCCCACCCCCCCCCCCCCCCACCCCCCCCCCCCCCCACCCCCCCCCCCCCCCACCCCCCCCCCCCCCCACCCCCCCCCCCCCCCACCCCCCCCCCCCCCCACCCCCCCCCCCCCCCACCCCCCCCCCCCCCCACCCCCCCCCCCCCCCACCCCCCCCCCCCCCCACCCCCCCCCCCCCCCACCCCCCCCCCCCCCCACCCCCCCCCCCCCCCACCCCCCCCCCCCCCCACCCCCCCCCCCCCCCACCCCCCCCCCCCCCCACCCCCCCCCCCCCCCACCCCCCCCCCCCCCCACCCCCCCCCCCCCCCACCCCCCCCCCCCCCCACCCCCCCCCCCCCCCACCCCCCCCCCCCCCCACCCCCCCCCCCCCCCACCCCCCCCCCCCCCCACCCCCCCCCCCCCCCACCCCCCCCCCCCCCCACCCCCCCCCCCCCCCACCCCCCCCCCCCCCCACCCCCCCCCCCCCCCACCCCCCCCCCCCCCCACCCCCCCCCCCCCCCACCCCCCCCCCCCCCCACCCCCCCCCCCCCCCACCCCCCCCCCCCCCCACCCCCCCCCCCCCCCACCCCCCCCCCCCCCCACCCCCCCCCCCCCCCACCCCCCCCCCCCCCCACCCCCCCCCCCCCCCACCCCCCCCCCCCCCCACCCCCCCCCCCCCCCACCCCCCCCCCCCCCCACCCCCCCCCCCCCCCACCCCCCCCCCCCCCCACCCCCCCCCCCCCCCACCCCCCCCCCCCCCCACCCCCCCCCCCCCCCACCCCCCCCCCCCCCCACCCCCCCCCCCCCCCACCCCCCCCCCCCCCCACCCCCCCCCCCCCCCACCCCCCCCCCCCCCCACCCCCCCCCCCCCCCACCCCCCCCCCCCCCCACCCCCCCCCCCCCCCACCCCCCCCCCCCCCCACCCCCCCCCCCCCCCACCCCCCCCCCCCCCCACCCCCCCCCCCCCCCACCCCCCCCCCCCCCCACCCCCCCCCCCCCCCACCCCCCCCCCCCCCCACCCCCCCCCCCCCCCACCCCCCCCCCCCCCCACCCCCCCCCCCCCCCACCCCCCCCCCCCCCCACCCCCCCCCCCCCCCACCCCCCCCCCCCCCCACCCCCCCCCCCCCCCACCCCCCCCCCCCCCCACCCCCCCCCCCCCCCACCCCCCCCCCCCCCCACCCCCCCCCCCCCCCACCCCCCCCCCCCCCCACCCCCCCCCCCCCCCACCCCCCCCCCCCCCCACCCCCCCCCCCCCCCACCCCCCCCCCCCCCCACCCCCCCCCCCCCCCACCCCCCCCCCCCCCCACCCCCCCCCCCCCCCACCCCCCCCCCCCCCCACCCCCCCCCCCCCCCACCCCCCCCCCCCCCCACCCCCCCCCCCCCCCACCCCCCCCCCCCCCCACCCCCCCCCCCCCCCACCCCCCCCCCCCCCCACCCCCCCCCCCCCCCACCCCCCCCCCCCCCCACCCCCCCCCCCCCCCACCCCCCCCCCCCCCCACCCCCCCCCCCCCCCACCCCCCCCCCCCCCCACCCCCCCCCCCCCCCACCCCCCCCCCCCCCCACCCCCCCCCCCCCCCACCCCCCCCCCCCCCCACCCCCCCCCCCCCCCACCCCCCCCCCCCCCCACCCCCCCCCCCCCCCACCCCCCCCCCCCCCCACCCCCCCCCCCCCCCACCCCCCCCCCCCCCCACCCCCCCCCCCCCCCACCCCCCCCCCCCCCCACCCCCCCCCCCCCCCACCCCCCCCCCCCCCCACCCCCCCCCCCCCCCACCCCCCCCCCCCCCCACCCCCCCCCCCCCCCACCCCCCCCCCCCCCCACCCCCCCCCCCCCCCACCCCCCCCCCCCCCCACCCCCCCCCCCCCCCACCCCCCCCCCCCCCCACCCCCCCCCCCCCCCACCCCCCCCCCCCCCCACCCCCCCCCCCCCCCACCCCCCCCCCCCCCCACCCCCCCCCCCCCCCACCCCCCCCCCCCCCCACCCCCCCCCCCCCCCACCCCCCCCCCCCCCCACCCCCCCCCCCCCCCACCCCCCCCCCCCCCCACCCCCCCCCCCCCCCACCCCCCCCCCCCCCCACCCCCCCCCCCCCCCACCCCCCCCCCCCCCCACCCCCCCCCCCCCCCACCCCCCCCCCCCCCCACCCCCCCCCCCCCCCACCCCCCCCCCCCCCCACCCCCCCCCCCCCCCACCCCCCCCCCCCCCCACCCCCCCCCCCCCCCACCCCCCCCCCCCCCCACCCCCCCCCCCCCCCACCCCCCCCCCCCCCCACCCCCCCCCCCCCCCACCCCCCCCCCCCCCCACCCCCCCCCCCCCCCACCCCCCCCCCCCCCCACCCCCCCCCCCCCCCACCCCCCCCCCCCCCCACCCCCCCCCCCCCCCACCCCCCCCCCCCCCCACCCCCCCCCCCCCCCACCCCCCCCCCCCCCCACCCCCCCCCCCCCCCACCCCCCCCCCCCCCCACCCCCCCCCCCCCCCACCCCCCCCCCCCCCCACCCCCCCCCCCCCCCACCCCCCCCCCCCCCCACCCCCCCCCCCCCCCACCCCCCCCCCCCCCCACCCCCCCCCCCCCCCACCCCCCCCCCCCCCCACCCCCCCCCCCCCCCACCCCCCCCCCCCCCCACCCCCCCCCCCCCCCACCCCCCCCCCCCCCCACCCCCCCCCCCCCCCACCCCCCCCCCCCCCCACCCCCCCCCCCCCCCACCCCCCCCCCCCCCCACCCCCCCCCCCCCCCACCCCCCCCCCCCCCCACCCCCCCCCCCCCCCACCCCCCCCCCCCCCCACCCCCCCCCCCCCCCACCCCCCCCCCCCCCCACCCCCCCCCCCCCCCACCCCCCCCCCCCCCCACCCCCCCCCCCCCCCACCCCCCCCCCCCCCCACCCCCCCCCCCCCCCACCCCCCCCCCCCCCCACCCCCCCCCCCCCCCACCCCCCCCCCCCCCCACCCCCCCCCCCCCCCACCCCCCCCCCCCCCCACCCCCCCCCCCCCCCACCCCCCCCCCCCCCCACCCCCCCCCCCCCCCACCCCCCCCCCCCCCCACCCCCCCCCCCCCCCACCCCCCCCCCCCCCCACCCCCCCCCCCCCCCACCCCCCCCCCCCCCCACCCCCCCCCCCCCCCACCCCCCCCCCCCCCCACCCCCCCCCCCCCCCACCCCCCCCCCCCCCCACCCCCCCCCCCCCCCACCCCCCCCCCCCCCCACCCCCCCCCCCCCCCACCCCCCCCCCCCCCCACCCCCCCCCCCCCCCACCCCCCCCCCCCCCCACCCCCCCCCCCCCCCACCCCCCCCCCCCCCCACCCCCCCCCCCCCCCACCCCCCCCCCCCCCCACCCCCCCCCCCCCCCACCCCCCCCCCCCCCCACCCCCCCCCCCCCCCACCCCCCCCCCCCCCCACCCCCCCCCCCCCCCACCCCCCCCCCCCCCCACCCCCCCCCCCCCCCACCCCCCCCCCCCCCCACCCCCCCCCCCCCCCACCCCCCCCCCCCCCCACCCCCCCCCCCCCCCACCCCCCCCCCCCCCCACCCCCCCCCCCCCCCACCCCCCCCCCCCCCCACCCCCCCCCCCCCCCACCCCCCCCCCCCCCCACCCCCCCCCCCCCCCACCCCCCCCCCCCCCCACCCCCCCCCCCCCCCACCCCCCCCCCCCCCCACCCCCCCCCCCCCCCACCCCCCCCCCCCCCCACCCCCCCCCCCCCCCACCCCCCCCCCCCCCCACCCCCCCCCCCCCCCACCCCCCCCCCCCCCCACCCCCCCCCCCCCCCACCCCCCCCCCCCCCCACCCCCCCCCCCCCCCACCCCCCCCCCCCCCCACCCCCCCCCCCCCCCACCCCCCCCCCCCCCCACCCCCCCCCCCCCCCACCCCCCCCCCCCCCCACCCCCCCCCCCCCCCACCCCCCCCCCCCCCCACCCCCCCCCCCCCCCACCCCCCCCCCCCCCCACCCCCCCCCCCCCCCACCCCCCCCCCCCCCCACCCCCCCCCCCCCCCACCCCCCCCCCCCCCCACCCCCCCCCCCCCCCACCCCCCCCCCCCCCCACCCCCCCCCCCCCCCACCCCCCCCCCCCCCCACCCCCCCCCCCCCCCACCCCCCCCCCCCCCCACCCCCCCCCCCCCCCACCCCCCCCCCCCCCCACCCCCCCCCCCCCCCACCCCCCCCCCCCCCCACCCCCCCCCCCCCCCACCCCCCCCCCCCCCCACCCCCCCCCCCCCCCACCCCCCCCCCCCCCCACCCCCCCCCCCCCCCACCCCCCCCCCCCCCCACCCCCCCCCCCCCCCACCCCCCCCCCCCCCCACCCCCCCCCCCCCCCACCCCCCCCCCCCCCCACCCCCCCCCCCCCCCACCCCCCCCCCCCCCCACCCCCCCCCCCCCCCACCCCCCCCCCCCCCCACCCCCCCCCCCCCCCACCCCCCCCCCCCCCCACCCCCCCCCCCCCCCACCCCCCCCCCCCCCCACCCCCCCCCCCCCCCACCCCCCCCCCCCCCCACCCCCCCCCCCCCCCACCCCCCCCCCCCCCCACCCCCCCCCCCCCCCACCCCCCCCCCCCCCCACCCCCCCCCCCCCCCACCCCCCCCCCCCCCCACCCCCCCCCCCCCCCACCCCCCCCCCCCCCCACCCCCCCCCCCCCCCACCCCCCCCCCCCCCCACCCCCCCCCCCCCCCACCCCCCCCCCCCCCCACCCCCCCCCCCCCCCACCCCCCCCCCCCCCCACCCCCCCCCCCCCCCACCCCCCCCCCCCCCCACCCCCCCCCCCCCCCACCCCCCCCCCCCCCCACCCCCCCCCCCCCCCACCCCCCCCCCCCCCCACCCCCCCCCCCCCCCACCCCCCCCCCCCCCCACCCCCCCCCCCCCCCACCCCCCCCCCCCCCCACCCCCCCCCCCCCCCACCCCCCCCCCCCCCCACCCCCCCCCCCCCCCACCCCCCCCCCCCCCCACCCCCCCCCCCCCCCACCCCCCCCCCCCCCCACCCCCCCCCCCCCCCACCCCCCCCCCCCCCCACCCCCCCCCCCCCCCACCCCCCCCCCCCCCCACCCCCCCCCCCCCCCACCCCCCCCCCCCCCCACCCCCCCCCCCCCCCACCCCCCCCCCCCCCCACCCCCCCCCCCCCCCACCCCCCCCCCCCCCCACCCCCCCCCCCCCCCACCCCCCCCCCCCCCCACCCCCCCCCCCCCCCACCCCCCCCCCCCCCCACCCCCCCCCCCCCCCACCCCCCCCCCCCCCCACCCCCCCCCCCCCCCACCCCCCCCCCCCCCCACCCCCCCCCCCCCCCACCCCCCCCCCCCCCCACCCCCCCCCCCCCCCACCCCCCCCCCCCCCCACCCCCCCCCCCCCCCACCCCCCCCCCCCCCCACCCCCCCCCCCCCCCACCCCCCCCCCCCCCCACCCCCCCCCCCCCCCACCCCCCCCCCCCCCCACCCCCCCCCCCCCCCACCCCCCCCCCCCCCCACCCCCCCCCCCCCCCACCCCCCCCCCCCCCCACCCCCCCCCCCCCCCACCCCCCCCCCCCCCCACCCCCCCCCCCCCCCACCCCCCCCCCCCCCCACCCCCCCCCCCCCCCACCCCCCCCCCCCCCCACCCCCCCCCCCCCCCACCCCCCCCCCCCCCCACCCCCCCCCCCCCCCACCCCCCCCCCCCCCCACCCCCCCCCCCCCCCACCCCCCCCCCCCCCCACCCCCCCCCCCCCCCACCCCCCCCCCCCCCCACCCCCCCCCCCCCCCACCCCCCCCCCCCCCCACCCCCCCCCCCCCCCACCCCCCCCCCCCCCCACCCCCCCCCCCCCCCACCCCCCCCCCCCCCCACCCCCCCCCCCCCCCACCCCCCCCCCCCCCCACCCCCCCCCCCCCCCACCCCCCCCCCCCCCCACCCCCCCCCCCCCCCACCCCCCCCCCCCCCCACCCCCCCCCCCCCCCACCCCCCCCCCCCCCCACCCCCCCCCCCCCCCACCCCCCCCCCCCCCCACCCCCCCCCCCCCCCACCCCCCCCCCCCCCCACCCCCCCCCCCCCCCACCCCCCCCCCCCCCCACCCCCCCCCCCCCCCACCCCCCCCCCCCCCCACCCCCCCCCCCCCCCACCCCCCCCCCCCCCCACCCCCCCCCCCCCCCACCCCCCCCCCCCCCCACCCCCCCCCCCCCCCACCCCCCCCCCCCCCCACCCCCCCCCCCCCCCACCCCCCCCCCCCCCCACCCCCCCCCCCCCCCACCCCCCCCCCCCCCCACCCCCCCCCCCCCCCACCCCCCCCCCCCCCCACCCCCCCCCCCCCCCACCCCCCCCCCCCCCCACCCCCCCCCCCCCCCACCCCCCCCCCCCCCCACCCCCCCCCCCCCCCACCCCCCCCCCCCCCCACCCCCCCCCCCCCCCACCCCCCCCCCCCCCCACCCCCCCCCCCCCCCACCCCCCCCCCCCCCCACCCCCCCCCCCCCCCACCCCCCCCCCCCCCCACCCCCCCCCCCCCCCACCCCCCCCCCCCCCCACCCCCCCCCCCCCCCACCCCCCCCCCCCCCCACCCCCCCCCCCCCCCACCCCCCCCCCCCCCCACCCCCCCCCCCCCCCACCCCCCCCCCCCCCCACCCCCCCCCCCCCCCACCCCCCCCCCCCCCCACCCCCCCCCCCCCCCACCCCCCCCCCCCCCCACCCCCCCCCCCCCCCACCCCCCCCCCCCCCCACCCCCCCCCCCCCCCACCCCCCCCCCCCCCCACCCCCCCCCCCCCCCACCCCCCCCCCCCCCCACCCCCCCCCCCCCCCACCCCCCCCCCCCCCCACCCCCCCCCCCCCCCACCCCCCCCCCCCCCCACCCCCCCCCCCCCCCACCCCCCCCCCCCCCCACCCCCCCCCCCCCCCACCCCCCCCCCCCCCCACCCCCCCCCCCCCCCACCCCCCCCCCCCCCCACCCCCCCCCCCCCCCACCCCCCCCCCCCCCCACCCCCCCCCCCCCCCACCCCCCCCCCCCCCCACCCCCCCCCCCCCCCACCCCCCCCCCCCCCCACCCCCCCCCCCCCCCACCCCCCCCCCCCCCCACCCCCCCCCCCCCCCACCCCCCCCCCCCCCCACCCCCCCCCCCCCCCACCCCCCCCCCCCCCCACCCCCCCCCCCCCCCACCCCCCCCCCCCCCCACCCCCCCCACTACAATTCCCATCAGCCCCTACCAGCATGGCCAATTGGCCATGCTGACAGAGGCTGATGGGAATTGTAGTTCCTGAACATCTGGAGAGCCGCAGGTTCCCTACCCCTGATCTTGCCCCTCCGCTGGTCAGTGGGCCCTGAAGACTTTACTTTTGAAGGGAGAAAAAGAAAAACTAAGGGGAAAAATAGCTTCGGGAAAAGAGCTGCCTTCTAACATTGGCCTAGCTAGTGCAGGTACCTTTTGCACATGCAGAATAATGCACTTCCAATGGATAACACTAATTGTAGTTAGCAACCTCACTTCCTGCTAGGGCTCCAGATCCTTGTTTTGACATACGATTAGCAGAGTGGTCTATGTCAGGGGTCTGCAACCTGCGGCTCTCCAGATGTTCATGGACTACAAATCCCACCAGACCCTGCCAATTGGTCATGCTGGCAGGGGCTGATGGGAATTGTAGTCCATGAACATCTGGAGAGCTGCAGGTTGTAGACTACTGGTCTATGTGTAGAGTACCATGCTACCGATGGATAACATAAGCCATGGTTTTGGGTGATGGTGGAATCAAACCTGTCTCTGTGAGGAAGCCTCGGACTGGTGGTTGACCTGTGGTCAGTCAGCAAATGTCATGGATTAGACCTTCATCCTCCTGTGCCACGCAGTGTCTGAATAAGTGATGATCCTGAAATGGTGGCCACTTTCATCCCCTGGCGCGTTCATGCCCCTAATCATCCGCGTCTCCCTTGCAGTGCTGAGCGTCGGAGAAGGTGGCTTCTGGGAGGGGCAGGTCAAGAACCGCGTGGGCTGGTTCCCCTCAGACTGCGTGGAGGAAGTAGCCAACAAGTCACAGGAAGGGAAACAAGGTAGGTGTTCCGGAGACTTCTTCACTACCCAGTCGGATTGCCAACCTCCTTGTGAGACCTGGAGATCTCCCATAATTCCATCTGTTCTCCAGATTAGTGCCCCTGGAGAAAATGGCTGTTTTGAATGGTGGACTCGATGGCATTATACCTCACTAAGATCTTTTTCCCCCCCGTCCCCCCGCCTCCAGGAATTTCCCAACATTCCTACTTCCTTACCACTTCCCATTTCCTCCCAGGCGCTTTTCCTTCTTGCTCCCATTCAGAGTGGCACATTTTCTCCCCACTCCCCCCTTCCGCATCGTTAGTTAATTGGCCATAATTATATTTGCATATATGCAAAGCATTGATGAATAAGTCATGAAGGCCTCTCCAGAGCTTCCGTTTTCCCACTTGCGCTTTACGAACCGGTGAAATGGAAAGCGCAGAAAATGGAGGTAGGACCAAAATCAAATGTGTGGATTTGAGAAGCTGGGTGCTGAATTGACAGTGCTAAAAACCCCGCCCCCCTGGTTCATGGCAGAATTTATTTTCAAAACCTGAGATTTTTTTTAGAAAACGGAAAAGGCATTCGGCTGTGTTCCCTTTTCTCTAATCTTGCAGCACAATCTTGCGCAGAGCATCTAGGAGTAACTCTCCTTAAGGTTATGTACCTTCCAAGACACTGTTTACTTACCCAGCTGTCAAGTTCCTTCCTGTGACAATACTCTGTGCTCAGACCCAGTGCGTAGCTATGGAAAATGGAGCCCGGGGCAGATTCTGAATTTTCCTTCCCCCCCACCCCCATGAGCCCCCTGCACCCCTGTGTACTTGCACCCTGCCCGCCCCCGCCCCCCCCCCCGGCCCATTTACCTTAACCAGCGGCCAGGTCTGGCGGGGTGAGAGGGGAAGGAGGAGGGGCGTAGCTGGATCTGGACGCAACGTCAGCCAGCCTAGCGGGCCATGGGTGTGCTTTTCAGAGAGATGCATGCCCATGGCCCACAAGGCCGGCCGCCGGGTGCAGGTCTCATCCTGGGCGGCACGCACATGCCGCACGCAGGCCCAGTTTGCCCCTCCTCCTTTCCGGAAGTGTGGGGGTGATTTTACGCCCCTCCATGTGATGGAACGGGTGCCGCCCGGGGCAAATGTCCCCGCATGTCCCCGTTGCATCTATGCCTATGCTCAGACCCAAGCAGCTCAGGAGACCCGGACAGCCTTGAGCTGGGCATATTCCATTCGGTGGCCTAATTGTGTGCCCGGCTTAGGGGGAGGAAGTACTCCATTGCTTCCAGATTTGTCTTCCAACCAGCCTCCTTGTTTTCATTTGAGTTCTTGTCTGCTGCTCTCATTTTATCCACTCATCTTCCCAGCCACCCCTTTCCAACTCTGGCCCGGGCAAATCCCTCCGGCCTGCCGACAGATCCAACGAGCCTGCGCTGCCACTCAGTGGCTGTTGGAGGAAGCAGCAGGAAGCCCAGGAGGGCCCCAGAGTCAAAATGAAATGCTCTTAAACAGTACTCCCTGGCCCATTCTGAGTACCATCGTCCCTCTGCTTTGCCTTTCAGAGAGCCGGAGCGACAAAGCCAAACGGCTCTTCCGACACTACACCGTGGGCTCCTACGACAGCTTCGATGCCCCCAGGTGAGCAAACAATCAGAGAAGCTTTGGCGCTGTTTACGAAGGTGTGCAAGGAACAGTTGCATGGAAATAGGGCTGCTGGAAAGCAACAGTCCCGGTGCATGAAAAGTAAAAAGATCCCTGTTTCTCCTGGTGGTATCTTGCGTGTATTTTAGAACTCCTGAGAGCTGCCGCGTCGCTCTTCAAGGCTCATTCATAAAGATGTCTTTGACTGCTAGAAGTCACTACTGAGTTTTCTGTCTGTTAGAAGGTGGGAAATAGCCAAATACTCTCTTTGGGTCAGGCCCAGAGCAAAGCAGTGAGTGGGATCCAGCCGGGCTTGTCACTCAGTTTCTCCCAATTCTTCTCCTTATAACAGCTCTCACATAGCTTTTGTCCATGCAAGTCCAGGGATCCCTTTACCAGAGGCGTATCTAGGGAAAATGTAGCCCGGTGCAAAATCTGAGTGCCCCACACACACATATGGGCAGCCGCTCTCCGGCACCACAACCAAACAATTTTTTTTGCACCAGGTCTTGAAGTCAGTGTATGGACCCGGGGGGAAGGAGGAGGGGCACGGGGGTGATTTTCCACCCCTCACAGGACTACATGGCCACAGCCTGGGAATTTGGCCCCATATGTCCCCCTGGGTGGTACGCCCAGTGGTGGGATCCAAAAATTTTAGTAACAGGTTCCCATGGTGGTGGGATTCAAACAGTGGCGTAGCGCCAATGGGGCTGGGCGGGGCACGATGGGGCGTGGCCAGGCATTCCGGGGGCGGGGCATTAATAATTTCTCTGTTACTGTAAAAAACTCTTATTGTAAAAAAAAAGTCCCTAATTTCCAGCTGGTATCTTTCTGTCCATAATTTAAACTCATTATAGCAAGTCCTATCGTCTACTGCCAACAGAAACAACTACTTCTCCGACTGCCTGTCAAATACTTAATACTTTCAAATACTTAATTTTGTTTCTAGAAATCAAAAGAAGGATACTTTCCTTAAACCAGGAACTTTACCATATTTCTAAAACATGTTTTGAAAACAGCCCAACAGGGAGAATGATCCCGTTTTCTACCTTCGCTAACCAGCCACATAGGAAACAACGGGACTTGATGATTTTTGGACCTAATGGGATTTCTAACGGAAAAGCAGACCCAATTAGTAACCCCCTCTCGGCACACACAAATAATTAGTAACCCACTCTCGTGAGAACTGGTCAGAACCTGCTGGATCCCACCTCTGGGTACGCCCCTGGTCAAAAGAGATCTCTGTGGCCTTTTTCACCAATGTTGGCTCCCATCTACTGTGTTCACTTTCAGATACTGCATGTAGGGGCAATCCATTGAAATATTTAGAAATAGCAAAATGCCAGTGTTATTCATAAGCTAATTGCTGATCACTTACGCATTTTAATTGTTTGAAGTGTAGAATTTTATAGGTAGCAAAAAAGAACATCCCCAGGTTCAAAACAAACAAGATTCAGCTATGAATTTTTTTGTTCTTGTCGCTTCGGTTGTGATTGATTAGAGTTGTGATTTATTGGGTTTTTGTTTCTTCTCTTCCCTATCTTTGGTTATTTTTAAATCTTTCTGCTGTCCCAAAGAGGGTAGCCACAGTTTAATACAGAATATTGGAAGCATTCATTTGCGCTCCTAGAAAATGTCCTTGAAGAGAATCAGTGAAGTTTTGATTCATGGTCAAAAACCAAACCATTTTCCGTATTGAGAAAGAATTGCTCTTGGGCTAGTTCTCATGTTCTTAGGTAGTTTGCAGTTTGGCTCACTTGCTCGAGATATCTGCAATGATGATTCTAAAAGACCTTGTGGTATAAGACAGTCAGCTTTTAGTAGTCAGTGGTCTGATTTATGTCTAATTTACGCTGTTGTGCAAAGCAAAATTAGATGTGGTGCTATATCTGATCTTTTCCATTCTGGGGCTCCGTTGATTGAGTCTTAATCCGACACTTTACTAGCGCTTATGTATTTCTTTATGTTTGTAGAGAATTTCTAGGCCGCCTCGCCAGAAGACCCGCTCAAAGTGGCTTACAAAATAAAACCCAGTCAAAACATAAAACCATCAAGGTTGTTAACAATTAGCGACACATAAAAACAATGTAGAACTTTCAGCCACTCAGGAAGAGTCTTATAAAACAGTTCTCAAATTAGTCGTAAACTGTACTAATTATGTTAACAGATCAACGCCTGAATTAAAAAACGGACCAAAAAGCAACATTTTAGTCTGTCACCTAAAAAAATGTAGGTGACCGTCAAGGGGAAGAAGGTATTCCGTAGATAATGTGCTGTCACTGAACATGCCCCATCTCAGCTCACTGAGTGCCTCACCTGTGAAGATGCGGCAGATACAGAGAGGTAGATCCAGTGTGGTGAAGTGGTTAAGAGCAGGTGGGTTCTAATCTGGCGAACTGGGTTTTGATTCTCCCCTCCTCCACCTGAGTGGCAGAGGCTTATCTAGTGAACCAGATGTGTTTCAGAAGGTGACCCCTTGGCCTAACTGTGACTAGCCCAAGGTCACCCAACAGGAATGTCGGAGTGTGGGAACACGTCCGGTTCACCAGATAAGCCTCTGCCACTCAGGTGGACGAGTGGGGAATCATCCCTGGTTCTCCAGATTAGAATCCACCTGCTCTTCACCACAACTGGCTCTCCAAAGGCAGCCAAGGGTTAAGCTACCTTTTCCTCCTCCAGTCTGCATCCGAGCCCCATGCAACTGCTAGTTCTTTTTAAAACTGGCAGGACGATCTGTCTGTGGAGCATGTCTGGTTTGGCTAAGAACCCCCTGTGCTTTCAAAGTCTGGGGCAAGAACATTTAGCAACTTGGCTGGGCTTTGCATGTGGCCTTTTCAAAATCTGGCAAGCTGCATCTTCGTCGATGCTCTGAACTGTACAGCAGCCACCGTGTACCGGAAGGCCAGCCTTTCCTTTCCCTGCTAGGAAGTTCCTAGTGCACGGGGAAATGCCCTTCTGTTCTAAGGGCACAGACGTCTGCTGCTCGGGGACTGGCAAAGATGTCTTTGTTTCTGTTTCGTACACGTGGAAGAGGCCTTTTTTTTAAAAAAAAAAACCTCGCTTATTAGATTAATTATGGTAGCACCCTCTGCTTCCAAATCTAGTGTCATGAATCATTTAAGCAGCACTTTACGATGCCCAAAGTGCTTTATTATCTTTACCTTGATTGGTCTCGGAAGGCGCCGGCAAGAGACGGACAAGGAGCCAAGCCTGTCACTTCTCCAGGGCCATTCGGTGGAGTGGGACTACAGCCCAGGTCTCCCCAGTATAACCACTCTGCCAGCCATTGCTTGAGGTTGCACTTCTCTTGCTAGCTGCTATCCCATTGGGCCTGTGGACTCAAAATACCTGGCTTCAGCATGGTGCGGTGGTTAAGAGCAGGTGCACTCTAATCTGGGGAACTGAGTTCGATTCTCCGGTCTGCCACTTGAGCTGTGGAGACTTATCTGGTGAACCAGATTGGCTTGTGCACTCCAACCCATGCCAACTGGGCGACCTTGGGCTAGTCACAGTTCTTCGGAGTTCTCTCAGCTTTACCCATCACACAGGGTGTTTGTGTGGGGGTGGGGAAGGGAAAGGAGATTGTAAACCCCTTTGAGTCTCCTTTCAGGAGAGAAAGGGGGCATATAATGCAAACTCCTCCTCCTCCTTTTTCTTCTTCTTCTTCTTCTTCTTCTTCTTCTTCTTCTTCTTCTTCTTCTTCTTCTTCTTCTTCTTCATAATCCCCAAGATCTTGACTCTACGGTCACACATGTCTTGTGTACCCGGCATGGTGTCGTGGCTAAGAGCGGAGACTCTGGAAACCAGGTTTGATTCTCCATTATTCCACACTCAGCCTGCTGGGTGACCTTGGGCCAGCCGTAGTTCTCTCAGAACTCTCTCAGTCTCAACTGCCTCACAAGGTGCCTGCTGTGTTTGTGGGGGAGGGGTTGTGATTGTAAGCTGCTTTGAGACTCCTCAAAAAGGCAGACAAACCAACCCCTTTTCTGCTTCTTCGGCCGTAACACTCCTTGAGAGACCTGTTCTTCTTTGATTTCGCCAATGACTCTGGCATTGAGGCATGGCTATTCTAAACTGGTTTCTTTGCTTTTCCATGTCCTCTCAATCCTATTCTATCATCCTCTGGCCCAAGCAGGGAAGAAACAATGCAAGGGTAATTAAATGTTTAGATTTCCTGCAGCTACCCTCTCTCTGCACAGCAAGCCTGAACTTCCCCATTGGTTGGGTTGTTCACCTTGAGTACCCCGGGGGGAAATGGCTGCTTTGGAAGGTGGGCACCCTGCTGAGGTCCTGCCCCTCCACAAACCCCGCCCAGTCTAGGCTCCATCCCCCCCAAATCCCCAGGAGTTCCCCAACCCAAGTTGGAAACCCTCCCCACTTGCTTTGTGTCCAGTTCTGTACTCATTAGATGAGACCCATTACCAATTACCCAAGCCCTGAACCCGGTGGTGGATCCAAAAATTTTAGTAACAGGTTCCCATGGTGGTGGGATTCAAACTGTGGCGTAACACCAATGGGGCTGGGCGGGGCACAACAGGGGCGTGGCTGGGCATTCCAGGGGCGGGGCATTGCTGGGCGGGGTTGTGGCAAGGACGCGGGTTGTGGGCGGGAAACGAATGCACGCAGGCGCAGGCTGCCACGCACGCCGGTGCACCTCCTGCTAGACTGCTTCAAGTTCTGTGTGCTACTGCTGAGGAGCGGAGGAGGGGCGTAACTAAGGCAAAAATCACGTGGCAAAATCACCAATTAGTAACCCCCTCTCGGCACACACAAATAATTAGTAACCTACTCTCGGGAACCTGTGAGAACCTGCTGGATCCCACCTCTGCCTGTACCCCTCTACGTAGTTCTCCACAATACGCCTAGATTCTAATCTATGCACCCCACTCTTTTCTGGGGAATTCTGCCCGCCAGTTCCAACATGGAAGTGCTGCCCCCTGCCAGAGGCGTATGTAGGGGAAATGTAACCCGGTGCAAAATCTGAGCTTTCTGTTCCCCCCACCCCACCCCAGTACAGGCGGCCGCCCTGCCGCACCATGACCAAACAACCTTTTTTTGCACCAGGTCTTGAAGTCAGCGTATGGACCCAGGGGGAAGGAGGAGGAGTGTGGGGGTGTTTTCCGCCCCCCACATGACTAAACGGCTGCAGCCCGGGGACATTTGAGCCCATGCGCTCCCCTATGTGGTACACCCTTGCTCTTTCGTGACCTAGGTGCCAAGGATAACTCAGGATGACTCTGGCTTCTAGGGCCCCTCCCCCTTCCTCTGTCACCTCTCTTGGGCTCTTGCCAATGATCCCGAACCCAGCCCATTGTCCTCCCCCTCCCCCCATGCCCTGGATCCTTTCATTTGACTCTCCCTCCCCGGCAGACCCAGTTATTCCGGGCTCCCGTGCCTGCGACGCACTGCACTGCATTCCATGCTTTCGGCAAACGTCCTTGAGCTTAGCAAGCAAGCGGTGCATCTGAGACCGGGCTGCACCGGGAGGGGGGGGACCTTTTGAATCCGGACATGGGGATTGCTTGACCTGCATGTCTTGACAGAGGTGTGGTGGGGTCCGTGTACCCCCTTCAGCCAGCTCCTCCTGCGCTGCGGGCTCGCACGACTCCCGGGCAGCAAGTGGCGGGCTGGGCCAAGAACTCCTTGGGGCTTGAGACCTTTGTCGTCATCCCCTGCCACCAGCTGATAAAGATGAAACTCATCAGAGCATCGGCTGCCACATAAGCCGGTCGGACAGCGCCATGGGGCCAGATGCGGCTGGGTGAGTAGGGTGGGTTCTAGAAAACCTCCTGAGGAGGAGGGGTGTGTGCATGAAGGTGGGGATTGCGCAGGGTAACAAGTGCCTTCGGGGTGGGACGTTCCAGAGTGGAGCATCTCTGGGGGGTCTTTCCTATTGGCAACACAGATCCTTCTTTTCAGCCGTGTCTTCATCTCCTCAAACGGGGATGTATTTGAAGAGTAGCGACCGAGAGAGTGGGGTGGCGTGGGTCCAGGAGCCGGGGAGGACCCAAAACTCAAGGAAAAGATGTTGCGAAGGCGAAGGCAAGAACTGAGAGCTTCAGAGGAAAGTGTGGTTGTGGTTGAGGGAGGGCGAGAGAGAAGGAAAAAGATAGGCTGGGGTCGCCTTTTAGAAAGCTTGTGTGTTTTACTGCACATTGTGTTGCTACCTCACCCCAGCCAGTGAGAGCTTACTGAAGACTGTGCAAACTATATCTGGCAGAAAGAATGAGGACTATTTTCTGTTATGTCCTTTTTATCTCGTGCGGGGTGGGGGTAAAATAGTTTTATGCCGCAGCTGTTGTTATTGGCTTCCGTTCAACGTTAGCAAGAGGGAGCAATTTCCCTTGGAAAATGTTGTTGCTGACCTCTAGTGAATCACCTCTAGCTGTGGCTTAGAGTCAGGTTGTATGTTTACAGGGGCAAACAGGTCGCTGGGATTCTACACGAGGAAGCACATCTTGGTATGGCGGACGGCCGTTCAGAGCAGAAGAAATGGCCAGCGACGAAAGGGTTAAGTGCCCTTCCCTCTCCCCCAACCTCTCAGTTCAAAATGGCCTCTTCCAAATCTGCTTTCGGTTTCTATGTATATGAAGATTCATGGCTCACATTTGTGTTTCGTGAGTCGTTTGTAATGGCATAAGGGACGCGATACCGTTAATAACATGAGTTTTGGGTGCACACGTTACTGCCCGTAGGCTGCTATGCGTGTTCTGTATGTGTTACATGAGGGTAGGTGATACTCCTATCTGTTGGCATGTATTATATCTCGATTGCAAAGGGCTAGCTGAATCCGTCTGCGGTAGCGAAATAGAACCAAAGTCCAGTGGCACTGCAAAGACTCACGCTTATTTTCGGTGCGCTTTCACGATATCACCGCTCACTTCTTCAGATGCAAGGGAAAGTCACGCTAAGAATCCCTCTAAAGTGGCAGGATTCTCAGGGTGATTTCCATGCGTATCCACAAAAGTGAGTGGTGACTCACGAAAACTCTTCTTGAAACTAAAGTTGTCAGTCTTTCAGAACTCTGACACAGATGGCCCCGGCTAGAAGCTAAGTAGGGTCTGCCCTAGTTAGTACTTGGAGGGGACACCACTAATGAAGTCCAAGGTGGCTACACTGAGGCCCCTTCCGCACGTGCAGGATCATGCATTTTCAATCCATTTCAGTGTACTTTGCAGCTGGATTTTATTGTGCGGAAGAGCAACATCCACTTGCAAACCATTGTGAAAGTGGATTGAAAGCGCATTGTTCTGCATGTGCGGAAGGGGCCTGAGACAGCCAATAACAAAACCACCTCTATTCATCTCATCTTGAAAACACGACTAGGTTGCAATTATTTGGCTGTGATTGGGCAACACTTTACACGTAGTCTTGAAAACGCCACTGGACGAAGGGCAGTCTAGCAAAACAGACCAGGGGAGATCTTTCCCCAGACCGATATTTGTGGGTACAGAATTGGGTGCGCTTTAAAGCTCGGCGGGAAATCTCGGTCAACACGCGTGCAGCAATATTGCGTTTACCAGTTTTACAAACGGGCTCGTTTCCAATTAAACATCCTTTAGGATCAGTGTGGTGGTGACTCATAACACCTTCCTTAAATCTTAGCTTGCTCTAGGTCTCTGCCCATGCTGTCTGGTAAAAACTTCTGTGGATTCCCGACCAGCGCATGCTCACAGGTAGACAAAAGAATACATAGTTTTGCTTGTTTTATTTGTCTTGTGAATTCTGGGACCCAGAAAGCGAATGCTGTGTCAGTAGATGTAAATCTTGCAACCTTGCCAATTAAGTCTGTGCAGATTGCTAACTCGATGTGCCCCGCCGATGTGTTATTGGTGTTACCCTTTCAAAAAGCAGAACCAGGGGGCATCCATTGAAAATGCTGGGGGGAAGAATTAGGACTAATAAAAAGAAACATTTCCCTTCACTTCAACGCCCAAGCAGGATCGCTTGTTTAAGGAATGTGCTGCCACAGGAGGTGGTGATGGTCACTAACCTGGATAGCTTGAAAAGGGGCTTGGACAGATTTATGGAGGAGAAGTCGATCTATGGCTGCCAATCTTGATTCTCCTTGATCTGAGATTGCAAATGCCTTAGCAGACCAGGTGCTCAGGTGCAGCAGCAGCAGAAGGCCATTGCTTTCACACCCTGCATGTGAGCTCCCAAAGGCATCTGGTGGGCTATTTCACCGCGAAAGTAGCAGAGCAAGCGGACTAGATGGACTCTGGTCTGATCCAGCAGGCTCTTTCTTATTTCACTTTCTGTTGAATTCTGATTGGTCACCTGGAGGAAATGGAGGTGATTTGGAATATCCAATGCTTAATTTTGTGTATGGTTGTGCAGAGCCTGTGAGACAGTCATATTGTATGTGACAGGAACAGCAGCGTCGCAGCTAGAATAGTAACAGAAGGAGGGACCATGTTGCGGTTTGGCAAGTGAAATCTAACCATCTCTGCAAAGCTGATTTACGCGTCCCATTGAATTCACTGGGGCTTATTCCTAAAGCAGCCGGCATAGCACTGTAGCCGTGGCAGCAAATTCGGCGTACCATTTCCTTTACAGATAAGTCCAATTCAGCCAAGTGGTGCCGAGTTCCAAGTCAACATGTCTAAGGTTAGGGCTGCAGGTTGCAATTCAACCAGCACTTAACCTGGAAGTAAATGCCACAGATGATGCCAGGAGAGTATGACAAAGGGTAGACTCAGATAACTAGTTTTGTCGTGGAAGTGTGTCACAAGATCTAAGATGCGGCGGAACTCTGATGTTCCCAGAATCTTACTTGCAGGCGACATAAATGTCAGGGGAGTCTTTTTATATATATTGGCCTGACTCTGCTCCTTCTTTGGAGGTTTTTAAACAGAGGCGGGATGAACATATTCTCGGGAGTGCTTCGATTGTGTGTTCCTGCATGGCAGGAGGGTTGGATTTGATGGCCCTTGGGGGTCTCTTCCAACTCTATGATTGTATGATTCTACTCAGTAGAGTTTGTTTTTCAAAGAAATGTGAGGTTCTGTCCTTGCATGGATGTCAACAGGCGGGGGAAAGGAGAGGCCTGCTCCCAAATCTGAATTGTACTGATCTGCATCAGGGAATCAGCTGTTACAGTGAACAGACTGTGCCCCCCCCCCCCGGAAGTATTTCTGCAGGCACCTTTGCCTTCCCAAGCACCCCAGATTGGCTTTGGAACCCCAAAAGAAATATGTTCTTGTCTTGCTAGAAAAAGCAGGCCTCGACACATTTCAGTTCTCCTAGTTCCAGGGGAAGTTTCCTCTCTTTAGCGGCTGTTCCCGGAGAACGCTCTCTCTCTCTCTCTCTCGCCCACTCTCTAGCTCAGCCCCATTGGTAAGCTTATTCCAACCCGGATTCCCCATCCAAGAGGCGAGTCTGGAGGCCCACGGTCTTGGGTGGGGGGTCGTGATGCCCATTTCTTGCAAAGGGGGTCTTGAGAAGGCGACCCCTTGGCCTCACCCTACAAGGCAACCCCTTTCTACTCATCGGTCTCGGGTGTGACGCTTGCCATTCCGGCAGAGATGTGTCCTTGGGTGCTCATGCGCCAGGCAGGGAGTGAAGCCGGAATAGCATCTTTGCAAAGCATATATATCCTATTTATAATCCTACACGGAGTGCTTTCCGCCTGAGCCAGTGGACGCAGGGCAGTCGACCCCAGCTCGGTCCCAAACCCGGATTCCCCATCCAAGGGGCAAATCTGGTGGCCCACGGCCTCAGGTGACGCCCTTCCCTTGCAAAGGGGGTCTTGAGAAGGTGACCCCTTGGCCTAACCCGACAAGGCAACCCCTTTCTATGCATCCGCCTCTGGTCCCGCACAGCATCTTTACAAGCAGGTGCCTGCATATATATATCTTGTATATCATCCTCCGTGGAGCGCCTTCAACTTAAGCCGGGGGACGGCAGGGAACTGCTGGACCCCAGCTCAGGCGTGCGTGGTCCCGGATCGCGCCGACCCCGCGCTCTCTGCACATGCTCAGAGGCCGCCTCCCTCCCCGCCGCTCCAGGCCAGCCAACGGGGCCTGCCCGCCTCCTGCAGTGCCGCGGCCTCGCCTGTGCGCGCAAAGGGTTAAGGCAGCGTGCCGGCTGGTCGGCGTGCGCTCTCCCGCTCGCTCCGGCGGCGGCGTTGGACTGGGGCTCCCGCCGCTGAGCAACCAGGCCGGCCGGCCCTGCCTGTGCCCCCCGCTCCGGTCCGCCTTCCTCCTCCTCCTCCTCTTCCTCCTCCTCCCGCGGTGCCATGATGTGAGCCTGGCGCAGCCTGGCCGCTGCTGCTGCTGGATCCATCCCACCGCGCGCCCCTAGAATGTGGCTGGGCCCCGCGGCGGCAGCGGTGGCGGCGGGGAGCCCGGGATCGGCGGCGCCATGGCCCGCTACGACGCCGGCGGGAGCCCCCCGCAGCAGCAGCAGCAGCAGCAGCAGCCGGCCCTCTCGTCCAGCTGGCCGGCCTTGGGGCCCCGGCGCCGGAGCGTCTGGTACATCTACAGGTACAGCCTCCCTCCCGGCCCGGGCGAGCAGGCTCCCCCCTCCCCTCCCCTCCCCCGCGATCCATTCATGCCTCGGCCGGCGCCCCATTCATCCCTCCGCAGCCCGTTCCCCGCCCGCCATTCATGCAGCCGTTCAGCCCGCCACGCACGACGCCCCCCTTTCCCCAGGCAGCCGGCCATTCAGCCCTGCGCGCGCCCGCCCGGCTTGATGGATGGCGGGATCGCGGGGAGGGGGGGGTGCAGCCAGGGCCCCGGGGGACCAGATCCCGGGCGGGTGCGCGCGTGCCCAGCCCCAGGCGCCGGCCAAGGGGAAGGATGGGCAGAGGGTAGGTGTGCGCGCGCAGTGGGGGGAAATTGGGAGGAGAGGTGTGCGCCTTGTTTGGGGCGGGTGCGCGTCGGTGGGGGCTGCTGCGCGCGTGTGTGCGCACATATGCCTGCCGTGTGTGTGTGTGTGTGTGTGTCTGGCCCTGCACATATGCAGGCGCTGTGCGTGATGCGTGTACGTCTGGTTGTGCATCCAGGGCAACCTAGGCTGTGTGGGGTCGCCGTGCGATCCGGGCATAGGGTTTGGGCCTGGGGATGGGTGCCAAGCGCAGGCAGGGTGGTCTCCCCTCTTCGGGATGGGTGCAAGCATCATTATGCGCGAGAGAGCCTTGAGTGTGCAAAGCGGCGGGGGGGGGGGGATGCTGCAAAGTGCGTCTGGGAAGGCTTGAGTGTGTGGTGTGTGTGTGTGTGTGTGTGCATCTGGGAGTGTGTGTGCCCGTGGCTGGGCATGCATCGGCCGCCATCCGCTGCATGCAGCTTTGGCATTGGTCGGGGCTGCCCAGCTGGGCTGCTTTGCCAAGATCACAGGAGCAAAGGGGTCCCTGGGACAGAAGGCACTATATGTGGATGCTCGTCTGCCTTTCGGTGGCTTGTGTGTATCCTGTTTGCGTGTGTGCGCACTTGTGTGTCGATCAGGAGGTGAGCGCCACACAGATTGTATTCTGCTATGTGGGAGAACCCCAGACCCCCAGCAGCAAGCCTGCGTGGCACCATGTACTCAGTGCTAAACATGTATTAAAATGTGCTTCCTTGTGTGAGGGTGTTTGCTAGATGGGTTGTGCAGTATGCTTGTGTACAGCGTCTGGGTGGAAAGTCTTCCTGTTTATGCATTTTTGTATCCATTTGTATCCCTTTGATGCCAATATACATTTGTGTGCATGGTCTCCGTTGGGCCTTGTGCACGGCCGTTATGCATTTGTTAATCTTTTAACGAGATAGGAATTTGTAAGATATGCTCTGTGCAGGTAGATCTCTTTGGGACGATCTCTGTACGTGCATGCCTACATACAATATAACGAACTGTAGATTTGCAGCCTGTTTTAAATAATCATTTCACATGTGCAATTGAATCGGGATGAAGATTCGGTTTGTTGCATGTTGTAATTGTATGCATGCGGATGTATGTGAGTATATGCCCATAGGCCCACGTCGTCGTGACTTTTCAGTATGTGCAACTTGCTGTCTTCACTGATACATGCATGTCCTGATCAACATATGAACATTTGAGCATATGTACCCATGCGTAGCACTGCTTACATTAGGCACACGTTATCTCGTGCTAAGTGTTTTGCATTGTTCCTAACAGATCCAGTTTGTTTTTGCTTTAAGTGAAAGGCTGAGGGTTGCAAACCCCTTAACGGTGAGCCGCCGTTTGTGACGCTACGGCGTGTCTTGCACGTTGTCCTGGATTGGGGCCTTGAGATTGGGACCCGAAAAAGGGGATTTGACCCAAATCCTTTCTGTAGAGGTCTTGTATAAACGTCTTCCTTGGCAAAGGAAGGCTAGTCTTCCAGTTAGGGGTGACGGACAAGGTCCTGGGCCTCTTGACGCAAGGTTGGTTGGTTTGCTTTTTCAACTTTAACCGATGCAATTAACTTCTTTTCAAGGATGAACTTGCAGTCGCAAAGCAGAATCGGTGTTTGGAATGGGCTGCCACAGGAGGCGGTGATGGCCACTAACCTGGGTAGCTTTAAAAGGGTCTTGGACAGATTTATGGAGGAGAAGCCAATCTATGGCTACCAATCTTGATCCTCCTTGATCTGAGGTTGCAAATGCCTTAGCAGACCAGGTGCTCGGGAGCAGCAGCAGCAGCAGAAGGCCATTGCTTTCACATCCTGCGTGCAAGCTCCACACTGCGAGTAGCAGAGTTCTGGACTAGATGGACTCTGGTCTGATCCAGCAGGCTCGTTCTTATGTTCTTATATGGCATCAAGTTTTCGGATAGGTCCCTTTCCTTTGGAAGCCGGGACTTGGAAGAAACGGAAGACTGACTTTTTTTGTCCTTGGCGGTTGGTTCTGTGCGGATCCCCAGAACTTCCAAGATAGTTCAGGGACGTCGCACGGTGCCGGCTGGGCCTCCAGATATTGCTTCATGTGCCTCTTGTCACGGGAGCATTAAACGCCAGTGTTTGAACAGAACAGAGCTGTATTATGGTCCGACCCGGTTGGTTTATCCAGGATTTTTGGTGCTCTCTGCGAGGGAACTGCACAGAGGAGGAACTAGGGTCAGGACGTGAACTTGTTTGTGTTTTGGAAATACGCGGGATGCTGAGCACCATTCTGTATTAGATGGAAATCGGATTCGTATCTGACGCATGCAAAATGTAGAGGGGCATAAACGAAGAGCGCGCTTGGGCAGGACTTTTTGCTCGGGAGCCCAGCGGGCTCTGCATGGGATGGTGTACGTTTGCTTGGCCCGGTGATGGGAACGCGCTGCGTGCGAAGAAGACTGCCTTCTGTTGCTCCCATTAACCATCTCGGGGTGTCTGTGGTGGCGCCGCGTACCCACGCGTGGGGTGTATTGTTTCCGTTTGATCGTCTGCTGAGCGAATGTGCTCCGGAGAGTTTGGAGTGCCTTCCCAACTGTGTCACGTAGGAGTCACGCACGCCTCTCCTCCTTACACATACGCGAGGGCGCATTATGCTGTGGCCATTGGGGGGTCTTCATTATGTGCCTCGTGCGCCTGGCTGTACATCAAAGCAAGCATTGTGTAGGGTAGCTGTTTGCAGGCCGTAAAAGTCCCCAAACACAATATGGCCACACGAGCCATGCATTGTTGCCCACCGAAGGCTTGGCAGCCATCCTCTCTTATTAGTCCTGGGCGGGCGGTACAATTGGAAGGCTGATTAAGTCCCCCGTCCCTCTCCAAGGACCTCCACAGAGAACTTGCTGCCTTCCTTTGACTTGGTCCTTCACAAGTTGTGCTTGCCTCTTTGTCGAAAGGGTTAGCTGCGCACAATAGAAGGCCTGAGATACAGCGCATGTAACTCAAGATAGGGATCTGTGCCAAGAGGAATAACCTTATGAGGAGCGGATGGTGGCCTGTACAGCATTGGTGCTGGTGGGAAGAAGGCACAGCTCCAAAGGCGAGCATCTGCTCAGCACGCGGAAGGTCGTAGGTTCAACCCCCAACGTCTCCAGTTGTGGGATAGGGTGATAGGTAACTTGAAAGCCCTCAACTGGGAATCTCAGAGATCCACTGCCAGTCTGAGACTACGATACTGGCCTCGATGGACCGAGAGTCTGATTCAGTCTAGGGCAGCTTCACGTGTTCACGTGAAACGCAGCGCTGCTTGCGATCGGTGACAAGAACGGGCGACTCGCCAGCCACGAAGTCTGGGGCCTGCTGCCCTTTCCTCGATCGCTCTGTTGTGCTTTCGTGGAATCATAGAGTCTGGAGAGACCCCAAGGGCCATCAAGTCCAACCCCCTACCATGCAGGAACGCACAATCAAAGCACTCCCGACAGATGGCCTCTCTTTAAAAACCTCCCAAGAAGGAGACTCCACCACACTCTGAGGTCCGTGCGTTCCACTGTTGAACAGCCCTTGCTGTCAGGAAGGGATGCTTCGGTGGGATCTCTTTCCCTGCATCTTGAACCCGTTACTCTGCGTCCTAGTCTCTCTGGAGTAAGCAGTTTCCTTTGCTGCTTCCCTCTACACTGCCGGGCTGAGGGCTGCCTCGGGAACCCTGCTACAGCTGCATTCTTTTCATCCCTCCTCTCAATAGAAATCCTTCTCATTTATGAGCCTGGACACTCTCTGAAACCCTTGTAGCCCTTCGGTGCTGCAGGGAACGGTGGCTGGTGCCAGTTGCTTTTTGCAGTGTCGGAGGCCCTACTGCACTTGCAGCCAGGTTGCCCAACCTGGAAGGGTTTTCTGGAGGATATGTGGTCCTAGGCTGGTACAACCGGTTGGCCCGGGCTCTGTATTTGCACACGCAGTCCTAGAGCAACGGGGGGTCTTTGCGGTGTTGGGCATCACCTGTGCCGGCCCGGTGCAGTGCTGCTGAAGGTAAACGTTGCATTTTATATTGCGGGACTGTTGCTGTGTGTTGCATGCTCTTTATTTATCCCGTGGTAACACTGCTCGTGACGACGACTGTGGAGCGGGTGCTCAGTTTGAAGTGGATGCCTGTGTGACGTTCTCTGTGTTTCGTAGAGAACTGTTCTCTATGGCCCCTCCTCACACCTGCAGAATAATGCACTTTCGGTGCACTTCAGCGCTGGATTTTGCTGTGCGGAATAGCAACATCCCCTTGCAAACAATTGCGAAAGTGGGTTGAAAGTGCATTAAAGGAGCAGCAGTGGCGTAGTGGTTAAGAGCAGGTGCACTCTGATCTGGAGGAACTGGGTTTGATTCCCTGCTCTGCTGCTTGAGCTGTGGAGGCTTATCTGGGGAATTCAGATTAGCCTGTGCACTCCAGCACGTACCAACTAGGTGACCTTGGGCTAGTCACAGTTCTTCTGAGCTCTCTCAGCCCCACCCACCTCACAGGGGTGTTGTGAGGAAGGAAGGGAAAGGAGTTTGTAAGCCCCTTTGAGTCTCCTACAGGAGACAAAGAGGGATATAAATCCAACCTTCTTCTTCATTATCCTGCATATGCAGAAAGGGGTGTAGAATCGTTTCAATACAAGGCTTGAACTCAGGTACAGGGTGCTGCCCAAGCCTGGGTAATGAACACTGTGCAGTGTGTTCTACAGGCAGTGGTTGCGAACCTATGGCACTCCAGATGTTCATGGACTACAATTCCCATCAGTCCCTGCCAGCATGGTCAATTGGTTTATGCCCTATGCCCTAAAGGTAAAGTTCCCCCTTCAGTCGTGTCCAACCCTGGGTTACCACTGCAAGCAGTGTTTCTATAGGCAAGCCTCTTTTGTGGGGTAGTTTGCCATTGCTTTCCCCGGCTATTCTTTACCCCCTAGCTATGAGATAGATACTCATTTACAGACCAAGGAATGGATGGATGGCTGAGTTGACCATGAGCCAGCTGCCAGGATATCTGACCCACATGGGGCTCGAACTCCTGACCATGTGAGTGGCAGTGCAAGCACTTAAGTACTACGCCACTACGCCCTATGCCCTACCAATTGGCCATACCCTACCAATTGGCCATGCTGGCAGGGGCTGATGGGAATTGTAGTCCATGAACATCTGGAGTGCCATAGGTTCGCTACCACGGGGGTAGAGTGTTTACCCTATGCCCTACCATTTTGGGTTATGTGTGTTCGTGTGCACAGCATGTGCAAGACCTCCAGTACCTAACTCCCGTGTAGCAGGAAAGGTTTAGATTTGCATTGCTAAGTACAGCAGAGCCTTGCGGCATTTTCCAACAGAGCAGCGTTCATTTCCTTTTGCAGGGCAACTTTTCAGAGCCTTGCGTCGCCCTGTCCGGTGCTCTGTGCTGAGTTCAGGCTACACGTGCTGGGTTTCAACCGCCAGGGTTTTGTACAGCAATGGGGAGGAAGAGAGGTTTGGAACTCACTGCACGCACGGTGCTATATTTGCCGTCAAAGTAGCGCAGAAACAGTGCATTGCTCAAGTCTTCTGAGTAATCCTGACCCTGTATACAGTGAACATCTTGCAAACTTCCTTCTTGAAGTAATCAAATGTAAACGATATATTTTAATGGCTTTTATGTTTATCAGCTGTAAATTATATTTTTATTATCTTTTTATACTGTGTTTTAAATTTATGCCAATCGAGGCTCATTAATTAATTAGTTCGTTCGTTCATTCATTCATTCATTCATTCATTCATTCATTCATTCATTCATTCATTCATTCATTCAACAGTGTATTGCACACCTGTTATTTTCTGTACGTCAGAAGAGCCTCTGCCTTTGGAACGGGACCGGCCCCTGACATGCCCTGTTGTCTCTTTTGCAGTGACTACATCATTAAAGAGAAGACGGTGCTGCTGCAGAAGAAGGACAACGAAGGATTTGGCTTTGTGCTGAGAGGAGCCAAGGGTGAGGAGGGGAAAGTCTGCACAGTAAGAGGAGGCGTGTGTGGGGATCAAGGGCCAACCATTTTGGTCACCGTTTTCGGGAAGGAGCCAAAGTCTGCTCTGTCTGGTTGTGTCCCTCAGCACTCTCCCCGCGGATGCTGCCTTCTGCTTTGGAGGGCCCTGCTGATTCACCGTCAAACCCCATTAGAAAGTTCTTCACCTGCCTTCACCCCTCAGCCTGGCGTAGTTGTGAATAGGAGCAGAGTCTCCAGTTTGATTCGCCGCTCCTCTACATGAGTGGCGGACTCTGATCCGGAGGACTGGGTTCGATTCCCCACTCGTCCACTTGAAGCTTGCTGGGTGACCTTGGGCCAGTCGCAGTTCTCTCAGAACTCGCTCAGCGCCACCTACCTATAGGTGCCTGCTGCGGAGGAGATTGTAAACCGCTTTGAGACTCCTCTTCTACCACCCTTGTACTGGAGGGGTTAAAAGGCGGGCCCAGGGAGGAATGAATACTGGAAACTCCCGGCTCAAACCATGCCAGAATGGTGTAGCGGTCAGGCACAGATCTGGGAGACCGGGTTCAAATCTCCCATTTTGCCATGGGAGCTCCTCTGGGTGACCTCTGTGACCGGTCTCATTCTTGCAACTAACCAACCTTGCAAGGACAGAGCAGTGTTGTAAGCCACTTTGGTTCCCTGCTGGAAAGAAAAGTAGGGTATCACTATTTAAATTAATAAATAAGTACCAGCCCAATCTGGGAGGGTGGAAGGTTAAATCTACCTATGGAAGTGGCATGGGGCTGCACCAGCAGATTTGCCTTCCCCGGGGCACTTACCTCAGCACGATGCGTAGACGTGGCACAGAGCACCCTGTTGGCGCTCCCGGCCCCCAGCTGCCTCTGCCGGTGTTCCGGGGGTGTTCCAGGGGTGTGGCCGCTGATGGAGCCAACATTAGTCAGTAGCAGGGAGGCTTTTTGTTTGTTTTCTGCCTCCCACACTGCCAAGAAGTAGTGGGGTAGCTCCAAAACAGCTGGGGCTTTGGATTGGGCTGCCGATCATTTCTTGCTCGGGAGTGGACAGGTGGAAGACAGTTTATGCTAAGAAAGAAAGCTCTGTGAGATCCATGTGGTGAATTTGACGAAAGCCAACCCCTTTTTGGATTGTCGGCTTTTAGTAACCGAGAGAGGCAGAGCACAGGCTGTGTTCCAAACTGAGGGCTGCGTTGGGGGCAACATTCATTGCTCTTGACCTGGGGTTCTATATTTTAGTCCAGTGGTTCTCAACCTTCCTAATGCCGTGACCCTTTAATACAGTTCCTCATGTTGTGGTGACCCCCAACCCTAACATTTATCCATTTTACAGATGGAGAACACTGATGCAGAGAGTCTTAGGCGACCCCTGTGAAAGGGTCGGGACCCCCAAAGGGGTCCCGACCCACAGGTTGAGAAGCACTGTTTTAGTCCCAGAGGTGGATGTGAAAGGGATGGGGCTGCCTGTGATTTCACAGGGGAAAAAGGGGGGGGCTTTATCAACCAATATCCAATAGTGTATAGCTGATAAGTTCCAAAACACAGAGATATGTACCGCTATTACACAAGCCTCAGTATAAAGTACACAGTGTGTTTATTGTGCTAGTATGATTTCTAAACATCCACTTATCACTAAACCTAATGGACGACCACTATTTGCTCATGCCTAATTCTAACACGTAACAAATATTTATTACCAAACATGCAACTCTTACTCATAACATACAATGTAGACATACAATTAAATATACAAACGTATAAGAAACCATTAAGGACGTGGAGGTTGGGGGGTGTTAGCCCTTAACTCATCAGTTTGTGAAATCCAATAATAGTGGTAGTCCGTTAGGTTTATGGATAAGTGGATGTTTAGAAATCACACTGGCACAATAAACGCAACGTACACTGTAGGTTGACGCTTGTGTTTTAGCGGGATATATTTTTGTGTTTTAAAGAAAGGGCTTTGTCTGTGCTCAGAGGCAGTAACTTTAGTAATACTTTAAATGCACCCTTGCTTTGAAGAAGGGTTTTGGGTCTGAAATCAACTCTTGCTTGGAGTCGTGGGGAGGGCCCTAGGAAAGGAAGTGCCAGGTAAAACTATAACATCCGAAAATATGACTCCTTTTCCCCAGCGACGTCTCTGACACATATCTCTCCCTACAGCGCAGACCCCCATTGAGGAGTTCACACCCACACCTGCCTTTCCTGCCTTACAGTATCTGGAGTCAGTGGATGAAGGAGGCGTGGCCTGGCGTGCGGGTTTACGCATGGGAGACTTCCTCATTGAGGTAACAGTTTGGCTGGCCCATCTGAAGATCCTTTCGGGACCTTCCTGTGAAGCATCACGCCTATTACAAAGGTTGGGTGTGCTTGGATACACAAGGACTTTAGGGTTGCTGATTCCAGCCTGTGGAAATTCCTTAGAGGGCAGTGCCTCAGGAGAGCAGAGTTCGAGAAGGCGTGGGAACCGAGCAGGGATGGAATGCCATGGAGTCTCTACTCCAAAGCTGCCGTTTCTTCTGCATGATGTAGCAGTTAAGCGCATGGTGTGGTGGTAAAGAGCAGGCAGACTCTAACCTGGAGTACCGGGTTTGATTCCCCATTCCTCCGCATGAGCAGTGAATTTGCAATTTGGAGAACCGGCTTTGTTTCCCCACTCCTACACATGAAACCTGCTGGGTGACCTTGAGCTAGTCACAGTTCTCTCAAAACCCTCTCCGCCCCACCTTCCTCACAAAGAAAGGAAGACAATTGTAAGCTGCTTTGAGACTCTCCTGAAGCAGTGGGAGCAGGGACCCTTTATACTCCAGATAGTTAGTGGACTCACTACTCCTCTTATCAGCCCATGCCAGCATGGCCAATTGACCATGCTGGCAGGGGCTAATGGGAATTGTAGTCCATAACATCCGGAGTGCCAAAGGTTTGCCACCATGGCCTTAAAGGTAGGGGAAAGTGGGGAATGAAAACCAACTCTTCTTCTAGTGGAACTGACTTTGTAGCCTGGAGATCAGTTGTAACTCGGGCAGGAGCCAGCCCTCACCTGGCGTGGCAAATCTGGGGCTTAGTAGAGCCACTGTCCTGGATTCCGGCATTTTAAAATGTAGCCATGCTGTTAGGCGATTGTTCCTGATTACTAGTTTTTGGAGCTTAAATCGCTCTCTGCTGTTTTTCCTCGAAAAATGCACCATGTTACCGTTGGAAATAAATTGTTTTTTTACGAAAATGAAACAAAATTATTTTGATCTCATGTTTAATTGCACCTGCTGTGAATGTGTGGCTTTTCACGGACTCAGCTCCCTTCCCACAAGCAGGCAAATCACTGGACCGTCTTGCTCAAAATTATCTACTCCTGACTATAACTCCGTTCCACAGGAAGAGGATAGTTTGGTCAGTTGAGGTGCAGCAGTTGAAAAAAATGGTATGCCTCCGCATTAGAAAATAGTCCTGAATGAATATGAGAATTATCATTCATTTGTAGACACTGCCTTTGTCAAAACCATTATTTTGTACGTTATGGAACATGATATTTTGATACAAGAGCATTTATGCCGAAATGTATGTTTGATTTCACACGAATGAGGGGATCAGTGTTTAAGCACTTATTTGGTGTACTCTAGGCTAGTGATGGCGAACCTATGGCACGGGTGCCAGAGGTGGCACTCAGAGCCCTCTCTGTGGGCACACGCAGAGTGCCCCCCCCCCCACATCTAGACTGACCTGGGCCGCTGGGCTCAATTATTAGCATTAAACCTAAGACCTAGTTTTGTTAAACCCCACTGATTTTCATGCAAAGAACTAAAGCACAATCCTTTACCTGGGAGTAAGCTCAGTTGCTGGCAATGGGGCTTGCTTTTGAGTAAATCCTCCTAGGGTCGTGACTCACCCATTGGAAGAGTTGCACGGTTGCTTCAAAGCAAAGCCATCAACTACCACCAAACTTACTCCTGAGTAACGCACGCCTCGGAGCCAACCGTTTTTTCTAAACGAAAACCTCAGTATTCGGGTTAAATTGCCGCATTGGCACTTTGTGATAAATCAGTGGGTTTGGGGTTGCAATTTGGGCACTTGGCCTCGAAAAGGTTCACCATCACTGCTCTAGGCTATTGGTTCTCATCCTTTTCCAGCTCATTTCCCTAAAAATGTACCTTCATGTTAGCAAACCTGTTACATAATTTTTCTTCGTGTACCCCCAAATGCACTTACCCCGGGGAGTATCCATACTCCAGGCTGGGAACCACTGCTCTAGGCTGATCCTGTATTGAGCAAGGGGTTGGACTAGATGGCCTGTGTGACCCCTTCCAACTCTATGACCCTTTGAAATCAGCCACTGGGACATTTGGAGCCAGCATAGTGTAGTGGTTAAGAACGGTGGACTCTAATCTGGAGAACTGGGTTCAGTTCCTCACTCCTCTTTGTGAAGCCTGCTGGGTGGCGTTGAGCTAGTCACAGTTCTCTCAGAACTCTCTCAGCCCTGCCTGCCTCACAAGGTGCCTGTTGTGGAGGGGGCGGGGTGTGCAGTTGTAATCTGCCTTGAGACACCTTGTGAGCAGCAGTGGCGTAGGAGGTTAAGAGCTCATGTATCTAATCTGAAGGAACCGGGTTTGCTTCCCAGCTCTGCCGCCTGAGTTGTGGAGGCTTATCTGGGGAATTCAGATTAGCCTGTACACTCCCACGCATGCCAGCTGGGTGACCTTGGGCTAGTCACAGCTTCTAGGAGCTCTCTCAGCCCCACCTACCTCACAGGGTGTTTGTTGTGAGGGGGGAAGGGCAAGGAGATTGTAAGCCCCCTGGAGTCTCCTGCAGGAGAGAAAGGGGGGATATAAATCCAAACTCCTCTTCTTCTTCTTATGACAGAGAAATGCAGGGTATAAAAAGCAACTCCTCTTCTTGCAGGAATTGAGGCATGTCTGTAGAAGGGAGTGAAAGAGAGAGGACTAGAGGCTAGAGGACCTCTGGGGGTCGGACCATAGAGCTGGGGTGCAGCAGCCCTGTCCTGATTCCCGTGTGGCACGAATTCACATTCGGCCCTCTTTTCCAGGTCAATGGACAAAACGTGGTGAAGGTCGGTCACCGGCAGGTTGTCAACATGATCCGACAAGGTGGCAACAACTTGATGGTGAAGGTCGTTATGGTAACCCGAAACCCAGAGATGGAGGAGGCCATGAGGAAGAAAGGTACCCCCAGTGCATTCTGGAAGACATTGTTTCTGACTGTCTGAGCAAGGAGAGATGCAGGAATACGTTCTCTGGTGTGTACAGAACAGTGAGGACCTCCTGTTGAGGTTTTCTAGGGGGGCGGGATTGGGACTTCGAAGCAGGAGTGGTCATTCCTCTGGTGGGACAGTAGGACCATTCAGTTTTAAGGTCCTGATAACGAAGAGTACCAGCTGTGTTCAGTACAAATTGAGTCTTGTAGGCCAGGGAAATGGGAGTCGATCTATGAAAAATGGGAAATGGGAGAAGTCGATCTATGGCTACCAATTTTTATCCTCCGTGATCTGAGATTGCAAATGCCTTAGCAGACCAGGTGCTCGGGAGCAGCAGCAGAAGGCCATTGCTTTCACCTCCTGCACGTGAGCTCCCAAAGGCACCTGGTGGGCCACTGCGAGTAGCAGAGTGCTGGACTAGATGGACTCTGGTCTGATCCAGCAGGCTAGTTCTTATGTTCTTATGTTCTCTTGACCTCATGACTTCTGGGTTCTTTGAGAGGCAGACGGTCCTTAGAAGGATAAGTGTAACAGCTTAACCATAGCCCAGCAGAACTTGATTTACCAAACTGGGTCCAATAAAGGCTACTGAGTACACTACCAGAGTCTGTTTATTGACATCAGACTTCAGACCTGACACCATTGGATTCAAGCAAAGCTGAAGTGAGTTGGTAGGCCAGATATAGGTTTTGGAGAGAAGGGTGGGGCGAAGCAGGTTGGGGGAAAGACCGGTGATGAAGTTTGGAGCCTGATCTCAGAGGCACATCTCCTTTTCCTTTCTTTTCAAAAAAATAACTCTAGCGGCACCGCAGCAAACAAGGCGACTCCCCCCGCCAGCCATCTCCTTGCGCTCCAAATCCATGACATCTGAGCTGGAGGAAATGGGTAAGGGTGATGACGTTTGCTTGTTTCATCTATCTTTAGACTGTCTCTCTATCCTGTAACGTCCTCAAGGTTACCACTGAATATGACACTGGAATAGAGGGAATTGTTCAGGTCACGGTGGGTTACTGATATCATACAATCATAGAATCACAGAGTTGGAAGAGACCCCCAGGTCCATCAAGTCCAACCCCCTGCAATGCAGGAACACACAGTCAAAGCACTCCCAACGTATGTTCATTCAGCCTCTGTTTAAAAAACCTCTGACGAAGGAGACTCCACAACTCTCCGTGGCAGTGAATTCCACTGTTGAACAGCCCTCTAAAGGAGTATGCGCCCTCTAGAGAAGGGGAGGTTGCGCCAAAATTGTAGTGCGGCCAACTGACCCAATAATGAATTGGTATTCATAATCCATATATATTTGGTCATTGACTGTAAATAAAGTCATTGCCTTCTTCTTCTTCTTCTTCTTCTTCTTCTTCTTCTTCTTCTTCTTCTTCTTCTTCTTCTTCTTCTTCTTCTTCTTCTTCTTCTTCTTCTTCTTCTTCTTCTTCTTCTTCTTCTTCTTCTTCTTCTTCTTCTTCTTCTTCTTCTTCTTCCATATCTGATCACTATACAGCTTACCCATCAACTTTCTGTAGTCATTTTGGGGAAAGGCATATTGTTTGGTGTTGACTTCAGTTCTTCCCCTAGCTGCTGTTTATTTACAAAGAGTGTCTTCTGGTATTGTCAAAGGCTTTCACAGCCGGAATCACTAGGATGTTGTGGGTTTTCCTGGTTGTATGGCTGTGTTCCAGTAGCATTTTCTCCTGACGTTTCGCCTGCATCTGAGGGTGGCATCTTCATATCCTCTGACGATGCCAGCCACAGACGTAGGCGAAATGTCAGGAGAAAATACTACTGGAACACAGCCGTACAACCCAGAAAACCCACAACATCCTAGTATCTTCTGGGTCACTACACAATGATCAGGGTTCAAGTCCAAGTACTTGTCACTGCCTTAATGCAGAAGACGTGCAAAGAGATGTGCTAAGCTGTATCTTTTCTGTGCAATGCACTTCTGCTGAATTCACCCAAAACACCCAGAACCTGGATTTTCAAATTGCAGAATTGGAGGGATACCAGCCACCTGATAGCAGATTCAAATGTTCAGCTATCACGAGCCAAACGTAGCTTAGCTTTCAGTGGAGAATGTGTAACCCAAACCATCTAAGGCCCCTTCCGCACATGCAGAATAATGCACTCTCAATCCACTTTGAATGCGCAGCTGCAAAGTGCTTTGAAAGTGAATTGGAAGGGCATTATTCTGCATGCGCGGAGGTTTGTTTCGGCACTAGGAGCGAACCATATTCCAGATGTTACATATTCCCATCAGCCCCTGCCAGCATGGCCAATTGGTAGGAGCTGATGGGAATTGTAGTCCATAACATCTGGAGTGCCAAAGGTTCGCCACCACCGGCCTAAGAGTATGGCTGCAGCTATCTGTGGTTTCCACTTCCACTCATTGGTTGAGAAATCCTAATTCCTGCTGAGGCAGCATGGGCTGGGGAGAAAAGAGTCCGTACAAGCGTGTCCCAGAGAGACCTGTGTGTGAATAGTGCTGTGTTGGGAGGATCCAAGATATGGTGTTCCTTGCAGCCGAACTTGCAGGCATTTATTTATTTATTTATTTTGTAGGCCACTCTCCCTGCACAAGTTGGGCTCAGAGCAACTCACATCATACAATCACAATTAAAACAGAGGGTTGGAGGGTTCTGCCGTGGAACATTGACGGATGTTCTCTTGACCGTTCATCCCCTTCCCCCAGAGGGGACCCCCAAATCTGCCTTTGAATTCTATTTAAACAACAGGTTTGCAGCAGATTTATCTACAATCAGTTGTATCAGATTAAAAATGGGGGTTGGCCCAGTTCTACTTTTTGTGGCTGGCATTCAGAAAATTAAATCCACCCTTTAAAAATCACACACTTTTTTTTTATTCAAATGGCAGAATTTGGAGACGGTAGATAGGCTGTTGAATGGGGAATGTGTGAAACATAAATACAGACCTCTCCAGTCTACAAGTTATTGTTGGGTTTTGCTTCTTCTCCACCGTCTTTCTCTTTTGTCCATCCGCTGCTGCCTGGGATTCCCAAAACCTTGGCTGATCACAGTGGAGAAAGGTGAGCACCGGTTCTCTTTCTGCCTCCTCCCCCGATTGCTCTAGTAATACAACCACTGATTATCAGTGCAAACATACCCTTCCCCCTTTCTCAAAATGAAGACAGAAGGGTTTCATACCCTTTTTGCTTAAGTAACGGCTGCCTGTCCAGATTCCCTGCTGAGGTGTTCTTCTGTGGCCCCTTCCGCACATGCAGAATAACACACTTCCAATCCACTTTCACAATTGTTTGCCAGTGGATTTTGCTATTCCACACAGTAAAATCCAGCTGCAGAGTGCATTGAACGCAAATTGAAAGTGCATTATTCTGCATGTGCGGAAGGGGCCTTTCGGCCTGCGTCCAGTGAGAAGGTTTTCTTTTTCACACCCCCACAGCTGCAAGATAGCAAGAGACAACTCCAGAGCAGGGGTAGGTTTTTCTGTGGCAAGGTTGGCTGTGCCCCAACCCCCAGCACCATCTTTGCTTCCGACGCACACTCCGATCAAAATTCAGCAACTTGGATTTTGCTAAGGAGTTCTGTGTGCATTAGATAGTACTGCTGTGGAAGACACTGCCTTCTTCTTCAGCACTTCTGTTTGCAATTAGGGCCCGTTTGAAACTATGGCTCATTCCGCACATGCAGAATAATTCACTTTCAAACTGCTTCCAGTTCTCTTTGAAGCTGTGCGGAATGGCAAAATCCACTTGCAAACCGTTGTGAAAGTGGTTTGAAAATGCATTATTTTGCGTGTGCGGAAGGGACCTGAGGGACTGGAACAAACGGAAGTGCGAATTGAAGAGGAGTAGCAGAGGCTCTCTAGCACACATGGGATTTGATTATAGGACTCCAGCTAATATTGCTCTCTGGGTCCCTTGTTTTTTCACATGCGTTTTTTAGATCACCTGGCAAAATATTTGTTTGATGCTTCGTTTTCCCCCCCAGCACTTTAGGGAAGGAAAGTTAATGCTGACATAGGGACACCATGGATTTGTAGTTGGCTATGGGTCAATTAGCGAACAACACTTCACTCCTACCCGACTGAGGAAGAAAGTGGGTTGTAGGACTAAGGCCCCTTCCGCACTTGTAGAATAATTCATTTTCAATCCACTTTCACGATTGTCTGAAAGTGCATTTTGCTACTCTGCACAGCTGCAAAGTGGATTGAAAGTGCATTACTCTGCATGTGTGGAAGGGCCCCACCAATCAGCGCTGCCGCCAGGTTTTATCTAAGAAGAAAAGACAATTGCTTCCTGGTCGGCTGGTCCTTGCGTCAATCAACAGTGAACACAACCCTGCATCAAGAAGAGCAGGGAGGTGGTTTTGTGGTTGACGTAGGATCTGGCCAGCCAGCATTGAGCAGGCCTGGCTTTTGCTAAAACCCAAAATTCAGGCCCCTTTCCCACATGCAGAATAATCCACTTTCAATCCACTTTCAATCCACTTTGAAGCTGTGCGGAATCGCAAAATGCACTTTCAAACAATTGTGAAAGTGGATTGAAAGTGCATTATTCTGCATGTGCGGAAGGGGCCTGAGTCCGGGGTGGGGGTGGGGGATAAGTTATTTGTGCACATATTGCCGGGAATGCAGCAGCCTCAGTAATGAAGTTGTACAAACCTGTATACGCCATTGGCACACAAGTGCCCCTCCCGCCTGAATCTGCCCCTTCACCTGATCCCTTTTGCCATGCCAAAGTGGAAAAGGTGTTCTAGGCCTCCTTCCCAGCTGCCCGCTCCCCAAATGTCAAGGTGCTAATTTATCCCCCTCTTGCTATCTCCCTCCCACTGTTCAGTCTCCCCATGGAAGAAGAAAGCAGGTGAGTCTCATACATTCCTCACCTCTCCACACCTGCCTGCTCCTTTCTCATTGCCACCTATACCCCACCCCACCCCTCCACTCTGCACTCTTTCACTGATGCTCCCATCCGCCACCCCCATTGCCCTCCGTGCAGACAGCCACAAACCAGTTCTCCCCCTGACACCCCATCACTGATCCACCCCCACACCCCCGTTATCCTCCCCTCCTGTCGTCTCTGCAGATTACGAGCCAGCGATGGGCCCTGACAAGAAGCGGACGGTCTATCAGATGGCTTTGAGTGAGTAAGAAAGATGTGCTTTGCCAACTTGTTACAGTAGGTGGGACAGGTCAGAACAAAGTCTAGGCTAGGGAGTTAGGACTCAACTCTGTGTGGTGTAGTGGTTAAGAGCCAGCGTGGTGCAGTGGTTAAGAGCAGGTGGATTCTTATCTGGAGAACCGGGTTCGATTCCCCACTCCTCCACCTGAGTGGCTTATCTGGTGAACCAGATGTGTTTCCGCACTCCTACATTCCTGCTGGGTGACCTTGGGCTAGTCACAGTTCTTTGGAACTCTCTCAGCCCCACCTACCTTACAAGGTGTCTGTTGTGGGGAGAGGAAGGGAAAGGAGCTTGTAAGTCCCCTTACAGGAGAGAAAGGTGAGGTATAAATCCAAACTCCTCCTCCTCCTCCTCCTACTACTACTACTACTCTTCTTCTTCTGCCTGCTAGTTGCTAGGGTTCTTGTAGACTGTGCTGGTCTAAGTAGACCTTGGTCTGACTGTTTAAGGGATTTTGTTCTACTCAATGACACGTGAAGTCTTCCATCTTTGAAAGGCTGCAGAATTATCTGAGCGGAGTTGGGTGCCCTCACTTGCTCTTCATCAAGAGAATTGCTCTTGGAAGAGAAGTTTTCTGAGCTTGGCCTTACTGTTTTTCGCTATACATTTAAAACATGTTGTTGAACTAGGGGCATTCTAAAAACTTTTAAAAGCATCTTTTAGACAGCTAAACAATTTAAGGTAGTCAGTGACCTGGCACAGTCATTAGGGAATTAAGTACCTAAAAGGTCAAGAAATTGTTTAAAGACCGCTAAATATCAAAAACACATGCATTTTATCCCAGTTAAAATCATCTACACTTGTAAAAGACCCATAACAGCCTACCTTATACATCCAATACCACAATTACAGTACACCGAACTGTCCAGTGAGGCCCTTAAAAACAGACATATTTCAGCCAGCTGGCCTTCCTTAGTGGCCAAAAGCAATACAATAATACTGGCCTTCCTCAGTGGTCAAAAGTAATACAATAATACTGGCCTTCCTCAGTGGCCAAAAGTAATACAATAATACTGGCCTTCCTCAGTGGTCAAAAGTAATACAATAATACTGGCCTTCCTCAGTGGTCAAAAGTAATACAATAAAACTGACCTTCCTCAGTGGTCAAAAGTAATACAATAATACTGGCCTTCCTCAGTGGCCAAAAGTAATACAATAATACTGGCCTTCCTCAGTGGCCAAAAGTATTACAATAATACTGACCTTCCTCAGTGGTCAAAAGTAATACAATAATACACTGTTTAGCTGCCAGGAGATTCATCTAGTCTGGAGCAAGTTAAACTAGTCAGGGGTTGGGAGGGGGGGGGCAGAGTATCCTCTTTCTAGGGACCATAATGGAATGCTTCCATTCTTGTCCCCCTTATTTCTCTGTCTTCCCGTTACAGACAAACTGGATGAGATCCTGGCTGCAGCTCAACAGACCATCAGCGTGGGGGACGGGTGTGGAAGTGCAGGGCTTCCTTCCTTGGGGAAATCCCGGGGCACCGCCAAGGGTTATTTCTCCTCTGAGGTAGGAAAAAGACAACCAAATACACATTAGTCTTTAAAAAGATGCAGAAGGGGACAAACCTATCGTTTTGTTATCCTGTTGAATTTTCTTATTTTAAAAAAAGTCAGCTTTCAAAAGGAGACTGCTCCTTTCTTTCCTATCCATCCTGGGGCAATTTCCACAGGACAGAATTTCACAGCATACTAGATGTTGGAGACTTTGGACCTTATTTGTGGACTCCGTCACAGCCGTAGGTCACTTGCTTTTTCCCCTGCTTGCATGTGCTCTGTTACCACTCTGTCCAAATCATATTGTGGTGCAGGATGAGCTCCAGGATTCCCCACCACCCAAAGTTGTTATCCTGAGCCACAAGAGTGCAGGAAAGGAAGTATTTGGCCCGTGATGGAAGGCCAGGTGAAGCCCGCTAACTACTTTTCCACAGACCTGTTCTGTTCTGGAAAGGCTGGTGTTTGTTTAGAACCTTTCAAGAGCAGGAACATTGCATGGAGGAAAAGACAACCCCCAGGTACATTCAGAAGGGGGGGTTGGGGTTCCACTGTGTGGACTCTGAGAGCCAGCGTGGTGTATTGGTTAAGAGCAAGCAGATTCTAATCTGGAGAACCGGGTTTGATTCCACATTCCTCCACCTGAGTGGCGGAGGCTTATCTGGTGAACCAGATGTGTTTCCACAGTCTTGCATTTGTGCTGGGTGACCTTGGGCTAGTCACTGTTCTCTCAGAACTCTCTTGTATCATATTGTACTGTATATTTAAATTATATATCGCCCTCCCCGAAAGGCTCTCACCCCACCTACCTCACGAGGTGTCTGTTATGGAGAGAGGAAGGGAAAGGAGCTTGTAAGCCACCTTGAGTCTGCTTACAGGAGAGAAAGGTGGAGTATAAGTCCAAACTCTTCTTCTTCTTATGAAATTTAACCCTCAGGGGTCTGCAACCTGTGGCTCTCCAGATGTTCATGGCAGGGGCTGATGGGAATTGTAGTCCATGAACATCTGGAGAGCCGCAGGTTGCAGACCCCTGCCTTAGCTAGATCTGGTTGCTGTTTGTAAGAAACGAAGAGTGGTCTAACTCTCCCCTCACAGTAAGTTCCTTCAAGAAGTTATAGACAGCAGCATAACGATTCCCCTGCCCTCCTTGATGCCTCCTCCCTAAATTGCATTGAAGGAACGTTCAGCATTTTTTCTGCAGGAGAAGGAGCATCATTTCAGAACGGAGCTTCACTTGCAGCACGCTGTGGTCGCCTGTGCAGAAGGGTTTTTGGTGACCCGGAATTTGGATTCCTGACTCAATTTGCAACCACTTCAGCTCAGACCAGGAAAACAGAGGGGCATTCCAAGGTGGCCCTCCCCCCAGCCCTGTGGTGGCGAACCTTTGGCACTCCAGATGTTGTGGACTACAATTCCCATCACCCCCATCCAGCATGGCCAATTGGCTGATGGGAATTGTAGGGGTAGGGGCTGATGGGAATTGTTGTCCATAACATCTGGAGTGCCAAAGGTTCGCCACCACTGCCCCAGTCTATTTCACCTGCAATTATGATCCACCTTTCAGGATCGTGGTGCTTACAGAGCAATGTACAAGCAGCTACTTTTAAAAAGACACCATGGAAATACGTATCAGTTGTCATTTTGTTATGTCTGTATATACCCATGCCCTTTTTTTTTTGGCCTTCCTTATCAGTGCTCTGTTTCTTCTTTCTTCAGCCCAGTTTTGACCAGCACCGCCTTGGCCAAACCAGTTACGAGCGCCCGTCATACTTACCAGCCAGTCACCCACCGGGAATGATGCTCCGCCAGAAATCTATCGGTGAGACGGGATCTGGAGGGAAATAGACTTCAGGCTGAGACTGAACAGCAAGGAGAGCCAGCATGGTGTGGTGGTGAAGAGCAGGTGGATTCTAATCTGGAGAACCGGGTTTGATTCCCCACTCCTCCACCTGAGTGGCGGAGGCTTATCTGGTGGACCAGATGCGTTTCCGCACTCCTACGTCCCTGCTGGGCGACCTTGGGCTAGTCACAGTTCTCTCAGAACTCTCAGCCCCAACTACCTCACCAGGTGTCTGTTGTGGGGAGAAGAAGGGAAAGGAGCTTGTAAGCCACCTTGAGTCTCCTTGCAGGAGAGAAAGGTGGGGTATAAATCCAAACTCCTCTTCTTCTTCTCTTCAACGGGAAAGCCAATTCTTCCTCCAGTTCTCTAGGGAGAGAAGTCGAGGGTGCCGTGGCCTAGTTATTTTGTGGAACTACGGTTAACACACAATACTCCCATTGCTTACAATGCTTATCCATTGGCCCTCACTGCGAAGAAGTCTTTTGTTCCCTTGTGCGCAACAGATCAGTGTCGAGAAAAGGTTTCTCTGTGGGATGAAGTGATTGTGGCACAGCTGATAGGTTGACATCAGAGAGGCTTCTGGTGCTAGAAGGAAGTTTGAATGGGAAGAGCCAGGAGAGAAGAAAGGCTTCTGTTTGATTAGTCAACAACAGGATGGCGCCTAAAGTTGCCTTATGCTAAATTGGAGCACAAAACACAACAAAAGGGTATAGTGTAAAGTGGTACCTAGGCTCAGTGGCATATCTGCCAGAGGGACATTGACCCTGGGCACCACCCATTAGATCACGTGGCAGGCCCGCAGCAGGCTCCTGGCCCTCGGCCCGGCCCCACCAGGCTGCTCCTCCAGTCCCGTCGCCCTCCTCAGCATCCATTCTAAGCCATGAGTGCGTATTTATTAAACAGCATGCAAAGTGAAGACAGGCAGATCTGCAAACAACACAGCGCAGCTCTCGAGGTCCTCTTAAGAGAATTGTCTACTGAGAGAGCAGGTCTCAAATACCAATTTTATGAACAGTGTCCCGAGAGTCCAAATTCACATGAGCTCCCTGTTGAATACTCGTTTCATGATGCCAGTCCGCTTCCTCAACATAATTTTCCAGGTTGCCCACAATATTCCAGGATCACAATCTTTTGGATATACGTACTGCTCAGGTGATTAGTATCTGAGACCTGCTCTCTCATCAGTGAATCTCTTCGAGGACATTAAGAGCTGCTCTGTGTCCTATGCTAAGTTGGACCACTCGTCGACCTTTCGTATTGTCGTATTGTCGATTCTGATGAATATCTGCTTTTGAAAGTCTCAAACAGCAAAGGGCATTTTCTGCCAGTGATACCTGAGATCTGGAGGTGACAACGGGGGAGATCTCTGGCATGCAGAGCACGTGCCTTACTGTTGAGCTGTGGCTCCTCGCGAAGAATATTCCGTGATGATAGCTTTTATTTCCTTCCACAGGAGCCGCTGAGGATGAGAAGCCCTACCTCACTCCCCCTCCTATGAAGTTTAGCCGTAGCCTTTCAGTCCCTGGTTCCGACGACATCCCCCCACCTCCTACCACCTCCCCACCCGAGCCCCCATACAGCACGCCCCCCTCAGCATCCGGACGTGTGACCCCCTCAGCCCGCTCCACCTTCAACCCCAGCGCTGAAGCCAAGCTGTATTCAGCTTCCCTCCACCAGGAGTCGTACGAGCCTCCCTCCCGCCCCAGCGCGCGCGACAAGATTTCCCTTTACCGCCAAGAATCTGAGCAGGGGGCCGAGGGATCCACCGCCCGTGGCTGGCGAGGCCACACGCCTGACCTCCGCTACTACAACCTGCCCCCGCGGGCGACCAACACCGCCATGTACGTTCCCACCAAACCCATGCGCAGGAAGGGACCGCTGGTCAAGCAGACCAAAGTGGAGGATGAGCAGCGTCAGCAGCAAGGTGCCGCTGCCTCTCAGATGCAGGCGTCCTCTGCACAGGCCCCGTCGTCTGCCCTGCCCGAGAAGAGCTCCATCCCCATCCCCACCATAATAATCAAAGCCCCCTCGACCAGCAGCAGCGGACGCAGCAGCCAAGGGAGCAGCATGGAGGCAGAGAGTCAGCCGGAACCCGCAGTGCCTGTGCCGTCGCTGCAGCTCCACAACAGCATGGATTTCACAAGCCAGTTTGGAGCCGCCTTGGTCGGGGCCGCCCGACGGGACCGTGAATGGTACAGCGAGGCCCGCCGCAAGTCGGCTCTCTTCCTCTCCACCGAGCAGCCGGACAGCGAGGCCCAGCAGACACCCATGCCCCGTCTCCGCCACTCCAAATCCATCGATGAAGGCATGTTCTCCAGCGAGCCATACATCCAGCTGAACATGGTGCCCGGCTACGGCAGTTCCAGCGGTGCCAGGAGCACCTCTGCTTACCTCCAGTCTCGCACCGCTAAAGCGTATGGGGCCAGCACCACCAGCGCCTTCACCTCGGTGTGCTCCAGTTTCCTGCCACAGCTGCAGCCACATCCCGCGCCTCTCATTCACCCACTGACTGGCAAGATTTTAGATCCCAGCTCCCCCCTGGGGCTGGCGTTAGTGGCTCGCGAGCGGGCACTGAAAGAGTCCCAGTCCCAGCAGGAGAGTCGAGAGGATCGGCATTCGCGTCCGTCCTCGCCGAGGTTCGGCGATGCTCCGAAAACTCCCGAATCCCCCGGCAGCTCACTACTGCGCCTCTGGGGGACTTCAGAGCAGCAGCAGCAGCGGCCTGCCTCTCCACGGAAAGACCTAGAGAGCCCTCGGCGTCCGTCCCCCGAACAGCCCCCTCCGACCCCTACCAAAGCAGCTCCTTGGGAGAAAACCCCCGAGGAAGGGGAGAAGCTGGAGCTCCACGTGCGTTTTGTGGAGAACTGCCGTCCAATGGAGGAGGAGGAGGAGAGGGTCCGCGAAGGGGGGAAAGTTGAGGTGGCTGCGCCGCCACCACCCCAAGAGCGCGTTGCAGAGGAAAACGGGCTGCCTCTGCTTGTGTTGCCCCCTCCTGCCCCTTCCATTGACGTGGACGATGAGTTTGTCTTCACTGAGCCGCTCCCGCCACCCCTCGAGTTCTCCAACAGCTTTGATAAGCCCGAGTCTCCTCCCAAAGCTACCAATGAACTACCCCCAGCAGGGGCCCCTCCGGCCCCTCCCGCTGCTCCTTCCACCTTAGACTCCACGGCCTCCAGTTTGACCTCCTATGACAGTGAGGTGGCCACCTTGACCCAATCCGGAACAGCAGAAACCAAGGAAGCCCCCCACGTCAACTTCTCTTCCGTTGTGTCGTCCATCGCCATCCCCGCAGCGGAGGCCCCCGAAGCCGTGACCGACTCCGGCATCGAGGAAGTGGACAGCCGCAGCAGCAGCGACCACCACTTGGAGACCATCAGCAGCGTCTCCACGCTCTCCAGTATGTCCGGGGAAGGCACGGAACTCTTGGACACCTACATCACTTATCTGGACGGGCAGGTGTTCGGGGGAAGCGGCGCGGGAAGCGGGGGCGGCGCCGAGAAGAGCCCACTGCAAACCAAGCTGCGCTCTCGGCCGTTCCCGGGCCGCTTGCCGGTGGCCACCCCCACCAGCTCCACCATCTCAGTTTCAGCCTGTACTGAGAACATGTTCGCCCTCACACCAGCCCCGCCCTACCACCAGCAGCCAGCCGCCGCCGAGCCAGGTAAAGAGCTGCAGCGGAAATCTCCGACGCTGCCGTGGGAGGAGCCCAAGGCCACGCCCATCTCCACCATGAAGGCCAGCATCATCAGCGAGCTCAGCACCAAGCTGCAGCAGATGGGCGGGGTGTCGTGGTCGCGGCCGCCTGACGCAGTGGCTCCCTTTGGTTCCGAGCGGCCCAGCTCCCTACAGAGGCAAAGGTATTAGGCGGCTGAAGCAGGAGGAGGAGGAGGAACAGGAAGCAGGAAGCCAGCTCCGTGCATGCTGCATCTCGTGTTTCAGTTGGGTTTGTCTCCTTTTCTCATTCTCCCGTCGATGCTTGCTTTTTTTATGATTTCGTTTTTTACCATCATTACATTGTCCGGTGTGTTGGCAAGTGCCGGGGAAGGAAAGGCCACGCCCACAGCACTTCATGTTTCATGCGCAGGGGGGGTGGGGGAGGCCGTTTTGGTGGCTCTGCTTTCTGCATATATCTGCATTCACATGCTGTCCGCTCTGGGTATGCCCCCCAGTTGTGGGCATGTGTCACACAGATCAACTTCCCCGCCAGGTGCACCCTTGGACCTTCCTCTCCATTCATATCCCAAACTGTGCAGAGACTCCAAAGGCATGTGCACATATGTTCATGTACACAAAGCGGTGTGTGACAAGTCCTTGCTCTCTTGTCTCCTTGCTTAGGCCCCTTCCTCACGTGCAGAATAAGGCACTTTCAATCCACTTTCAACGCACTTTGCAGCTGGATTTTACTGTGCAGAATAGCAAAATCCACTTGCAAACAATTGTGAAAGTGGATTGAAAGTGCCTTATTCTGGATGCACTTTCAATCCACTTTCAACGCACTTTGCAGCTGGATTTTACTGTGCGGAATAGCAAAATCCACTTGCAAACAATTGTGGAAGTGGATTGAAAGTGCATTATTCTGCATGTGTGGGAGGAACCTGGGTCATGGGAAGCAATGGCTCAGCTTGGGCCTCTCATGTGCCCTTAGCCCATAGGTGTCAAACTCACGGCCCTCCAGATGTTATGGACTACAGTTCCCATCATCCCCTGCCAGCATGATGCTGGCAGGGGATGATGGGAACTGTAGTCCATAACATCTGGAGGGCCGCGAGTTTGACACCTGTGCCTTAGCCGAATGAGTTTTATGCAATGGACAGAATTAGAGTTTGCTCATTGTCCCTTAACCCAGTCAGTCTCCACACCTGGAAGAAGGTGGCACCTGGTCATGTGCTCTGATTGGGAAAAGAGGAGTCAGGATCGGTTTCCTCTCCCAATTAGCAAAATTGGCCCAGAAAAGTCTCACAGTCAGCTACTCAGAGTGTTCCATACCAAGGTTGAGTCCTCCACTTCAGAGAACTGTGTGCTAGGACCAGCGAGGAAGTCCTGTTACGGACCTCTTTTTTGCAACGGGTTCCCGTTTTCAAAGGGATTCCTCCTGTCGGCGGAATATCGCGAACCTTGTGAAACAGGAAGCTTATCTCAGACCTTCGCTTTCGCGGCCTGAGAGAAGGAACCGTGTATTGTTGATTTCTCGTTTCAGTTTGAGATGGCTGGTGACCAAAATGGCTGGTGACCTAAAAGAGAGCCAGCGTGGTGTAGTGGTTGAGAGCAGGTGGATTCTAATCTGGAGAACCGGGTTTGATTCCCCACTCCTCCACCTGAGTGGCAGAGGCTTATCTGGTGAACCAGATGTGTTTCCGCACTCCTACATTCCTGCTGGGTGACCTTGGGCTAGTCACAATTCTTCGGAGCTCTCTCAGCCCCACCTAACTCACAAGGTGTCTGTTGTGGGGAGAGGAAGGGAAAGGAGCTTGTGAGCCACCTTGAGTCTCCTTACAGGAGAGAAAGGTGGGGTATAAATACAAACTCCTCCTCCTCCTCCTCTTCTTTTTCTTCTTCTTCAAAATAGACTTTTTGTTTAGAGCAGATATGCATGGTTTGTGTCCCGCCAATCTGAACAGAGCTCAGCACTGTGACTTATAAGGCATTTGAAAGCCCTACTCTTTCTAGGCAGGTGGCAAAAACATGGCTTGCGCCCTGGCAGAGCTGTGCTTGCTTTTGCAGATTGTAAATTGCGCAGGTCTGCGTTGGAATAATTGGACTTAGGCCCTTTCCGCACATGCAGAATAATGCACTTTCAATCCACCTTCAACGCACTTTGCAGCTGGATTTTATGGTACAGAATAGCAAAATCCAGTTGCAAACAATTGCGAAAGTGGATTGAAAGTGCAGCATGTGCAGAAGGGGCCTTAGAATGGGCACTTCCTTTGAAAAGGGGATCCCGTCTGGTGCAGTGGCCTTCCAGTTCCTTGCCGGGGAATCTTTTCTGCCCAGATCGATCTGCTTTAGAGCCGCATGGTTATCTGTGTGAAGCTTCTTTGGTCACTTGGTCCATTAATTTCAACATTTTCTACCCTTGTCTGGCAGCAGCTGTCCAAGATCTTGGAGAGAGAAAGCTTTTTCTGTTTAAACTGCAAAGGCCAGTATCTGACCCTGGGATCTTCCGTGTACAAAGTGTGTGTCCTGCCGCTAAGCCTATGTCCTTCCCCGCCCCCCGCCCCCCACACCCTCCAAAAAAAAACTGAGCAGCTTAGACTTCCCGATAATTTCAGAACATAACCCAAGTCTCTGTCAGCACTCAGGACTTTGGGGCTTGACAAAGCAGGGGCTAAACTTGAGACTGAAGCTGCTTGTGGTGTACGCTCTTGTCACCAAGTTATGCATCCGTACATTTTTGGTTCAGGGTTCTGCAGGGTGTGTTCTCAGCAGCGGCTGAGAATCGGGAGCAGCAGTGGCATAGTGGTTAAGAACAGGCGCACTCTAATCTGGAAAACCGGGTTTGATTCCCCACTCTGCCACTTGAGCTGTGGAGGCTTATCTGGTGAACCCGGTTAGCTTGTGCACTCCAACACACGCCAGCTGGGTGACCTTGGGCTAGTCACAGTCCTTCGGAGCTCTCTCAGCCCCACCCACCTCACAGGGAGTTTGTTGCGGGGGGGGAGAAGGGAAAGGAGATTGTGAGCCCCTTTGAGTCTCCTTACAGGAGAGAAAGGGGGATATAAATCCAAACAGGAGGAGCAGCAGTGGCGTAGGAGGTTAAGAGCTTGTGTATCTAATCTGGAGGAACCGGGTTTGATTCCCAGCTCTGCCGCCTGAGCTGTGGAGGCTTATCTGGGGAATTCAGATTAGCCTGTACACTCCCACACACGCCAGCTGGGTGACCTTGGGCTAGTCACAGCTCCTCGGAGCTCTCTCAGCCCCACCTACCTCACAGGGTGTTTGTTGTGAGGGGGGAAGGGCAAGGAGTTTGTCAGCCCCTTTGAGTCTCCTGCAGGAGAGAAAGGGGGGATATAAATCCAAACTCCTCTTCTTCTTCTTCTTCAAGCTCTTCTTCTTCTTCTTCATGCATGCTCTGAGTTTCCCCAAGTTTTTAGCGAAGATCTCGAGGACTTGCCAGCAACTCTCAGAGTTAATGACTGACCAACCTGCTTTTAAGGGAGGTTTGTCTGCCATTATTGATCTCTGAAATGAGGATTCCTTGATGGGGTTTCAGGAAAGCCACTGATCCAAATGGGTTACACTTTGAGAATCTTTGTCTTTGAGGCTTCCTGGAAAAGGAGCAGTGTACGGTTTCCTGGACCGAGAAGGTCTGGAGTTGAGCTGCCTGCCTCCAAAGTTCCCCTCCCAAAGTCGTACGCGCAACACGCCTTCTGTCCGTACCATGCCATGGTTGTCTTTTCCGCAGCTGCCGGATCATGGCATCTCGCCACCCCCAAAGCAGGCTGGGGGAGGCTGCTTGAGCCATAGATATTGCATGTGTACATGGTCCTGTAATGAAACCCATCCTGGCAGGCAGATGTCTGCAATGTGGGTTCCCGGCCCACTCCATTCAACATAGCCCCATTGCTGACTTTTATTTGCTCCATTCCGTCATCCATCTGTAGCCCCATCCGTGCCGCTGGGAGAAGTTGCTGCTGTTCCTCCAGGTTCAGGGCAAAGAGTGGTTGGGACTTCACGACAGGCCCATGGAACCAAAGGGATTTGTCTTTGGGCAGAAAGTTTGACTGGGTCTCTGTTTTGGGGATGGTCTCGTAAGTTGTTTTGGCGAAAGGTGGAGCTGCGTGTGTGAAAGAGAGTGAGAGAGATACATGGAGCAATCCTAAAACAAGTCTATGCAATCTCCTATTTTATTCAATAGGGTAAATGCACTTTGGATGGCAGCCAATTGGTCGATTTGAGCAGGAGGATTTATAACTCCTGGACTCTCGAAGGTGGAGGAATAGAAGGCAGCAAGTTAGAAGGAGAGAGCCTGCATGGTGTAGTGGTTAAGAGCAGGTGGATTCTAATCTGGAGAACCGGGTTTGATTCCCCACTCCTCCACCTGAGTGGCAGAGGCTCATTTCGTGAACCAGATGTGTTTCCACACTCCTACAATCCTTCTGGGTGACCTTGGGCTAGTCACAGTTCTTGGGAACTCTCTCAGCCCCACCTACCTCACAAGGTGTCTGTTGTGGGGAGAGGAAGAGAAATGAGCTCATATAAGCCACCTTGAGTTTCCTTACAGGAGAGAAGGGTGAGATTTGAATCCAAACTCTTCTTCTTTTCCCCCAGATTTTTTTAAAAGGCTTCTGATTCTGAAAAATGTCATTTTTTTAATGTGTCCCTCTCTTGGTTGTATTGGCTTTGAGATTTCCACTATGTGTGTTCTTGTGGTCTCTCTATTTCTCAGTCACAAGATGAGTTTGCAGAGGGACCAGCGGCTGCCAACTCAGTTTGGCTGCATACAAGCACAGGTGCGCAAGTCAAATAGAATCTCTTCCCTTCCACCCACAAGCAAATAGGGATTCTAAGCACAGCTCCCATCTAGGTTTTGTCTGGGATTCTAATTCAGTTTGACTCATGTGCCTAAGTTTGAATGTCATAGGTAATGAGTTAGCTCCATGCAGGAACAACAAATTTTTGCTGGTCATAGACCCAAAATCAGACCAGTATCCAGCTCTTACAAATTACTATAGACTAAAACAGGGGTCAGCAACTCGTGGCTCCGGAGCCGCATGTGGCTCTTTCGTCCTTGTACTGCAGCTCCGCAGCGACGACGCCAATGATGGCAAGTTGCATTTGGGACGCAGTGAGCGCTCCTCCTTCCCCGCCCCCTCCTTCCTTCCTCCCTCCGGCATCCTTTCCCCTCCTTCCCTCGTCTGGTGCCTGGAAAGGAGAGGAAAAGATGCTGGAGGGAGGGAGGGAGGGAGGGAGGGAGGGAGGGAGGGAGGAAGGAAGGAAGGAAGGAAGGAAGGAAGGAAGGAAGGAAGGAAGGAAGGAAGGAAGGAAGGAAGGAAGGAAGGAAGGAAGGAAGGAAGGAAGGAAGGAAGGAAGGAAAAGGAGGAGGTGGGGAAGGAGGCACGCTCACTGTGTCCCAAATGCAACTTGCCATCGTTGGCGTTGCTATCTATCCGCCTGCTTGGCTGAAGGCAGGGCTTGGGGAGGCTGGGGACGGGGGCAGGGGCGGGGCTTGGGGAGGTGGGACCAAATGGCTCTTTGGGTGCTAAAGGTTGCCGACCCCTGGACTGAAACATCAGATTGACTTAAGTCATCAAATAGACAAGCCAAAATCCTAAACAATTGAAATACGAAATAAACTATGACATAAACGAAAACCTTTCCTTGTACCTTTTACAAATTGTCCAGGCCGCTTTAGCAACCTCACGTGTCACGCCTATATCGGTTCCGGCAGCCAATATGGAGAGAAGAGTCCTCCTGTCTCTACCTCGATATTTATATAAAATAGGATTAATTAACGTCCTTCTTCCCTGGTCTAAATTCTTACGGTCGAATATAAGATGCTCCAACGATTCTGTAGAACCATTCTGGCATGAACATAAACATTCTTCTCTTGGTCTTTTATTGCATTTGCCAATTAAGGCCTCTGTTGGCAGGACATTATGTCTGATGGTTCCATGCAGGAGGAAAGAATGGAGCATGCACGCGTTGGTTTCATATCAGTTATTTGTGACCTGAGCACTTCCCAGTTCTATCGTTCTTTACCAGTTCGGCATGATTTATATCGTAATGAATTCAAGGGGAAATGTTTAATCTTGGGGAAGAAAACTTTTTTTAAAAAGCGTGCTTTCATATGAACCTAGTATCCCATTCTCCAGACCAGCCTTGTTTCTACGTTGACTATTTTTGAGTTGTAGGAACAGAAAATACAAGTTACATTTGTTTCCCTTGGCCACAAAAAACACTCTGAGCCTGCTGGGGGTGGGGGTGGGGAGATTAGGGTAAAAATTAAATTAATAATACTTCAAGGATGTTTTTCTCCTCTCTTGCCACTAGGGTTTAGGGATACCTAAGCAGGTTGAAAGTGCTTGTTTCAGGCCCTATAGTGAACAGGACAATTTCACAGCACACATATTTTGGCCATTTGTCCCCTCCTTTCCAAAAAATACACCCAAAGCAGTTTACAATAAAATCAGTAGGGGGAAAATATAGAGGAAAAAGCAGGATAAAAGGATAACCTAAAAGAAACACAAGCAGGCACTTCCATGGGAATTTAAGACAACAAAACAGTCCCGGTATTAAAAAGAAACTTGCAAATAATGTTTTGATCCCAAAGCACATTAATACAAACAAAAAGGCCATTTCTTTGGCCTGGCTTTTAAACCTGAAAGTACTAGGCAAGACAGTGCGGTAAGAATGTTCCAATTGAGAATGTTCCACTTTTAATAGAATTTGGTACCACATATTGTGACAGCCCCTGGCTTCAGTGTCTTTTTTAGACCAGTTCTTGGAGGACAAAGTTGGTTGCTGGCTGTGTGCCAAGGCACTTAAAGCATCCATGTCCAGCAGCAGCCTATCTCACTAGAAGCTGCTAGAATTAGTATGGGTGCCGTCTTTGTGCGATTCCAGAGGGCTGTCCCTGACAACTGCTACCATGAAACTAGAGATCCTAGACTTACCCATCAAGTGAGGTCTTTGCTTTCGCTTTTCTTTCTGCGAGGCTATCTAATAAAAGAATCAGGCGAGACCTTGTTTTGACCAAGCATCTCTTGTTTATTCCCTGTGGCAAAAGCTCAAGATCAACATGGGAACTAGCAAGACACGTCTGAATAAAAGTCAGCCTTGGAAATACAAGGCTGTCTTCGCTCACCACACTTTGTTACATGAGAGCTGCTTCAACCAGATGCCGTTCCTCAAGTAGTGCAGCTGCAGGGGTAAAGCTGGTCAAATGTGCTTGTTCCAATACGATCAGCACCTTGGACAGCTCTCATGGTTCTCTAGGGCCAGTAATGCACAAGGGAGCAAATGTCTGTTGCAGCAAGATTCCTTGTATGGGTGTATTTCCTCAAGCCCCGCTTTCATTTCCTAGTCTTGCTGCAGCCAGTGAGATCCCTTCTAGCATAAATTTAATTTTGCTTTGCTACCAGAGTGGGGAGATTTTTCAGTGAGCACAGCTTTGCCCCAGACCTCTTCCCTTCTCTCATGGCCAGCCTGCCTAGTTCCACCTTTCCAACTCCTTGCGCTTCCATCCACACCTTCCCCTGGACCCATTGTTGCTGGCTCCTTCCTGCTTCTCTAATGCTCATTTCGATATATATCAGTATATCGATGTAACAGAATTGACTTTTGCAAGGAACAGCACAAGCAGGGTCTGTTTCTGGCTCCAGGCCACCTCCAGAGCCAGTGTGGTGTAGTGGTTAAGAGCAGGTGGATTCTAATCTGGAGAACCAGGTTTGATTCCCCACTCCTCCACCTGAGTGGCAGAGGCTTATCTGATGAACCAGAACCTGGATAGCTTTAAAAAGGGCTTGGACAGATTTATGGAGGAGAAGTCAATCTATGGCTACCAATCTTGATCCTCCTTGATCTCAGATTGCTAATGCCTTAGCAGACCAGGTGCTCAGGAGCAGCAGCAGCAGAAGGCCATTGCTTTCACATCCTGCATGTGAGCTCCCAAAGGCACCTGGTGGGCCACTGCGAGTAGCAGAATGCTGGACTAGATGGACTCTGGTCTGATCCAGCAGGCTAGTTCTTATGTTCTTATGTTCTTAGATGTGTTTCCGCACTCCTACATTCCTGCTGGGTGACCTTGGGCTACTCACAATTCTTCGGAGCTCTCTTAGCCTCACCTTCCTCACAAGATGTCTGTTGTGGGGAGAGGAAGGGAAAGGAGTTTGTAAGCCACCTTGAGTCTCCTTACAGAAAAGAAAGGTGGGATATAAATCCCAACTCTTCTTGTTCTTCTTAATCTACGCTTGCTGTTGGCGACACGTGGCCAAGTGTACTACATATAATTCAACTGCTTCTTGTGCAAACTACAGAATTGTGGGAAAGGGCTGTCCGTGGTCTCGGATCAAAAAGTGTGCAACTCAATATTGCTAACACAGTGAAAATGCTCAGTATTTCTGGGATCAGATCGGCAGGATCAGATCCCGGATGCCTCCCTTGACCATTAGTGTTTCTGGAATTTCCACTTCTGATACTCTACGGCTGGTAGAAAAGAAGGGTCCTTAGAAAGGCTGAAGCCCTGTAGACAAGCTAGGGGTCGGGGTGCTCCCTCCCTGGGTGCTCCTGCTGCCTTGTGCATGTATGTGGAGCTATTTTTTCCCAATATTTTTTTTTAATTCCCAATCTGGTCATAATACTCTCAATATACTCCCATAATACTCCCAACTCCTGAGCCCTCCAGGGGAGGGTGGTATATAAATTCAATTAACAACAACAACAACTATTATTGTTGTTGTTGTTGTTGCTGTTGTTGTTGTTGTTATTCCTGGTGACAGCAGAATTTATGAGAAGCAACTGGAAAAACTTACACAATACGAGGACTTAAGGATTGAACTACAAAGACTCTGGCACAAACCAGTAAAGGTGGTCCCAGTGGTAATCGGCACACTGGGTGCAGTGCCTAAAGACCTTGGACGGCACTTAAAAACAATCGGCGCTGACACAATCACCATATGTCAGCTGCAAAAGGCCATCCTACTTGGCTCTGCACGCATTATTCGTCGATACATCACACAGTCCTAGATGCTTAGGAAGTGTCCGACGTGTGATGTCATACAAAATCCAGCATATTGATCTTGTTTGCTGTGTCTAACTGTTTTTGTATAATAATAATAATAATAATAATAATAATAATAATAATAATAATAATAATAATAATAATAATAATAATAATAATAATAATATTCTGAAAGTGGTAATTATGCCCTTCTCCTGATTGGGTTTGTGATTCCCACTCTTAGGTGTAAAATAATGTTTATCTTCCCCCTTTCTTTATATTTTGCTGCCACCAGGAATTTAATTCTGAACCCTTTTATAATTCCTCCTGAAACACTACGTTCATGCTTTAAAGCTGTTTCAAAGGGCTGCGTGGTCCTGAGGAAAATTACTAGCGTGGGATTCCAGGTTACATTTAACAAAATAAAAAATGTATTTATACATGTTCTCATAATTTGCAACAAATAAAGCAAACTGAGGCAACAACTTCTGCTGAGGTGAATTTCACTTCACATCAATCTACTTTCTCACTCCTTTACATCTCTGAGGTGCTATTAGGATTTGACTCCATTTCTTGTCTCTCAACGGTCAATTGCCCACTGGTGCTCCGGTGTGCGGTGGGACAGGAAGTGCATTGGGGCAAGAAATCTTCTCCCAACGCACTTCCTGTTTGAAGCATGCTGAGAGAGAAGGCATGTTGGGGAAAATAATCTTGTCCCGATGTGCTTCCTCTTACCCCATGCATGCAGTTTCCCTCGTTTTATTGTATCCAAAGCAGCTCCCTGAAGTTGCAGGTTGGAGTTTGCGGGAATGGGATGTTTGTCTCCTTTGTTACTGACCGCTTTCCTGAGCAAAACCTCTGTGTGTGTGTGAGCGCGTGTGCTGTTTTGGGGTCCTACGGTGAAAAAAATGACCGAAGTTTTGACCCAGATTGCTATTTCCTGCTGCCGCCATGAATAAAGTAAACCGTGGGCAAAATTCATCAGCTGTGCGTCGCATATGTAATTTGATTCTGGAGTTTGAAGCCTAGCTATTGAAAAGCATTGTCTCAGGGCCTCTGGGGAAATTCCTCCCTGCTCTAGAAACAGACTTGGCTGTGTTGTAGGAGAGAGGAATCGTTGGCTTAAGATTACTCCAGCAGGGAAGTATTGTGGGTCCTAATGCTCTCTTGTTCCTTATCTCTTTCCCCGCAGGCTCCCTGACGAGACGTCCCCGTCACTGATCTCCTCCAAGCCTGTAAGCAGCCTTTTCCACAACTGGCCTAAGTCCCCCCAGGGCAAGCATCCCAAAAGTGTGGATTTTGACATCCGCCCAGCCCTGCGGCGTGCCCCGAGCCCAGCTGCCCTGCCCAGTGAGCACAAGATTAGCCCTGCTCCCCGGCCGTCCTCCCTTCCCATCCTGCCTTCGGTGCCCATATACACAGGGGTCTTCGATCTCCGCAGTTCACCCACTTCCGGTGGGGAGCACCCTTTCCCCGGCTTCCCCTCGGGCAGCCGCTCCCTGTCTCCCACCCACTTCCTGCCGCCCGCCACGGACAAGCCGTTTGGCTCCAAGCCGCTGCCTTTCTGGACCAAGTACGACGTGGCCGACTGGCTGGAGTACCTGAAGCTGGGGGAGCACCGGGATCGGTTCCTGGACAACGAAATCGACGGTTCCCACCTGCCGTCCCTCACGAAGGAGGATTTCATTGACCTGGGCGTGACACGAGTGGGGCACCGCATGAACATCGCCCGAGCCCTCAAGTTCTTTCTGGAGAGGTGATGGGGGAAAACGTCCCTGCCCTAGGGAACCTGTCACCTGAATGTACAATGGACCTCCACCGCTGGGGAGAAAAAAATACGAGGTGGAGGGGATGCAGCTGCGGGGCTGGGCACAGGGGAAGCCGTAAGGAGAGACCCTGTGGGTGAGGGTAAGTAGGGCAGGGAGAAGATCCCCCCCACCCCCCGCTTGGCAGAAAGATGCTTTGAGAAGCTCACCAAAGCCTCCCCACGCACCCTCACTTCTGTGCACTTTCCTCTTGCGTTGCCATGTAGCAGTTGCTGGTTTTGCTCATCCGATTGCTGGTGCTGGCACAGCGTGCGAACCTGTGTGCGCAATGTCATTTCTCTCTCCATCTAATCTTTTCGCTCTTCCAGTGGTTTAACAGTTTGTTCCAACACTCTCATGGCTTGTCTCACGGGTGTCTGCCCCCCCCCTCCATACGGTACGGCAGCTTACACCTGCCCCGCCTCCCATCCTCCACGTTGCTTAGTGGCCGTCATTTCACGCTTTGCCATTCAGACATGCTTGTACGTTAAATCCATCCAGCTGCGTTAACAGCTTGCCCTGTGTGTATTCGCAATTACCCAAAGTTGTTAAATACTCTGCATTTTAAATAACCCCGACAAAACCATGTGAAGCTAAATTTGGTTTATCTGTGTAAATTTTGGGCCTGACTATAGAGATTTCATTGTCAGTCTTATTTTCTCAGTCAGAGGATCCAGAGTAGGGGTGTCCAACCTATGGTGCCCCAGATGTTCATGGACTACAATTCACATCAACCCTTGCCGGCATGGCCAATTGGCCATGAACATCTGGAGCACCATAGGTTGGCCACCCCGATCTAGAGACTTTCAGTCTGTTTTGAGAAATGATTTTTTAAAGCTAAGATTTTCAATAGGCGGTACCAATTTATATTGTCAAAGGCTTTCACGGCTTGAACCAACAGATTTTGTGGGTTTTCTGGGCTAGATGGCTGTGGAGCAAAAACTACCAGACCACAGCTACACGGCCCAAAAAACTCACAACAACTAGTATGAGACGGTTCAATGCTGAATTGCATACAACCAAAGCACATGCAGCCCTGACTCTTAACCTGAGCAAGTTAATGGCTTGCCCTGTTATGTCACCTGGATACCACCTGCAGCTGTTATGTTGTGCCCTAGCTTCTTATTTCTACATCTTGAATGTGCACTTGAGTCTTGAATAAGCATCTTGCCAGCCATAGATGCAGGCGACACATTAGAAGCAAAAAGTACCAGCCCACAACCACACAGCCCAAGAAACCCACCATCTAGAAGATCATGATGAGAAAGTTATTTTAGCTACAGACTCTGATAGGCCGACCATGTGTTCCTCAGCAGAGTCGCATCCTTCTGTGTCCCTGGAAGTCGACAGAGATAGAAAGAGATAACTCTGCTTAGGGCTGAAATGCTGGACTACATTCAGCAGAAGGAAATGATGGAATGGACAGTATCGCTTCAGTCTGTAGATGGGAGGTGACAGATTTCAATGTTCTTTTGCATCCATAAAGGAAACTAGCTCAGCGTACCCTTCTGAATGAGGTTTGGCGTGTGGGGAGGGAGGAAGATTTCGCATGGGTGTGCATTGCAAATGTGATTGCCACCACCCCACAATCTAATTCCCTACTTTACTATGGCCCTTTCCGCACATGCAGAATAATGCACTTCCATTCCCCTTTCAGTGCACTTTGCAGCTGGGTTTTACTGTGCAGAATAGCGAGATCCACTTTCGAACCATTGTGAAACTGGATTGAATGTGCATTACTCTGGATGTGCGGAAGGGGCCTACGGGAGTGTAGGCTTAGTGAGTTGCAACTCCTCTTGGGATAAATTCTGCATTTTTCAGCGATATGTTTTGCGGCGGCTTCACAGAGAGGAAGCCATGCTTTGCGATCAGTTTCATCCCAAGAATTCAGCAGTAGATTGGGCCCAGAGATCAAGTGAGAAATAAATGCTGTTGTGGGTTTTCTGGGCTGTGTGATCGGGATCTGGTAATTTTTGCTCGTAGCATGGTTAGGAGCAGGTGCACTCTAATCTGGAGAACTGGGTTTGATTCCTCGCTCTGCCACTTGAGCTGTAAAGGCTTATCTGGTGAACCAGATTAGCTGGTGCACTCCCAACACATGACCTTGGGCTAGTCACAGTTATTTGGAGCTCTCTCAGCCCCACCCACCTCACAGGGTGTTTGTTGTGGGTTGGGGAAGGGAAAGGAGCTTGTAAGCCCCTTTGACTCTCCTTACAGGAGAGAAAGGGGGATATAAATCAAAACTCCTCTTCTTCATCAGCACAGCTGTGATTATTGCACGGCCTCTCAATATTTTTGGTATTTAAAAAACCCCTATAGTTGCTTTGGAAGTTAAGTAATCCATGTTAGAGCAAAAGTGCCGATAAGTGTTCTTCTCCCTCTACGATAACAAGCTGTGCAGGAAACTGGGTGGTATTCCCTTAGAAGCAGAGCCAGATTGCTTGGGTCACGCCACCTCCTTGCGGAAGGGACAGAATTGCGTTGCAGGTTGAGTCGCTAAAGACAAAACAACCTTTAGTTCCTCTGCAGAGTACACACAACCCTGGGTATTCGCCTTGTGCTTATGGTGTAGTCCTCGCCGACACGCTTGCCGTTCCATGCCAGCCCATCCTATCCGCCTTCAGGTTTCCAAACAAGCTTCATTCATCCTCATTTTGTAAGATCACGGCCTCCATTCATAAACATAGATGCGCACACCCCTGCATTGCTTATTTCTGTACCTTGGGAATGGGCAACAGACCCTGTTGCAAATTTGGGGAGCTTCTTTCAGGTTCTGCTGGGTGGCGACAGTGGCGAATGGACGATCCAGCTCCCCCAAATCTTTGCTTGTGCCAAGAGGGGCTGGAGGGGGGAAAGAGCCAGCTGCAGATAAGTGTGCCCCTCACTCTGGGTCTCTCCTGCTGTCGGCATTGTTGTGTGCTCCCACTGGCCCTGATCCTGGGCTGGGAGGGGTCCAGATACTGACCATATCTGTGCTGTGGATGGAGCGTCCCTCATTTCCCCCCCAATGCTCAGCTGCCAAAGAAACACAAGAGCTCAGCGTCGAAGGAGATGCTCGGTTCACGCGCCCTCCCCCGTCGCAGCCATTTGGACACCAGGCCCCAGTTTGCAGATGGCTTTCCCCAGGACCCGAATCGGGGAGGGGCGGGAGGGCTTTCTTGCTGCTGCTCATTGCTGGGGTCCTTGATGCGATGCTCCGTCCAAGGGGAGCGGAAAGGGGGTGGCGTTCCTGACCCCCCTTCCCTCACCCGATCTCTACGTCAGGGATTTATGAGCTGTGGGGAAGTACGTCCGGGGGCTCGTCCTCCGACCGTAGGCCTCGTGGCTGGCCCCCGTTCACCAGTTCACCTGTGCTGTGACTCTCCGATTTACAGCTAGCCACCGCCAACCCTGCCGCTGCTGTGCCCCACGACCAATCACGCTTTCCCCCCCTTCCCCGAACCGTAGTTCTGTGCCATATAGCTAAGCCCTTCCCTCCCCGCAACCATGGGGCGCAGCACGCTGCTTTTCTGAGCCACGCCACGTTTTCCGTACGACGTGGGGCTCCCCATCGCCCATGTGCCCATGCTCCCCGTCGGGTTACCTTGCGAATCTGACACCTGTCCAGGCCAGCAATGTACCCTTTCCCTTCATGACCACAAGATTAACCCAGGCATGCAAAAAAAAATTAATAATAATACATTAAGTAATTAATTTCAAAAACTGACGGTAGGCCCCGGGTGAATAAAGTTTACGTGGGCAACCAGGATATTTCACAGAACCTTAAGAAGTTTCGACTTTGCTTTTATTCCAAGTGAATCTCTAGCCTTTCAATATTTGGGGGGGGCGGGGGAGGGACATTTCTCACAAGACGCAGCTAAGACCGGGGGAGGTCGCAGCCTCGAGAGAGAGAGAGAGCCTTTTTGGCAACAGCTTGTCTCAGCGTTCCTGCGGCCCATAGCCCAGCTTCAGAAAAGGAGAGTCCCGATGTAGAAGAAGAGTTGGATTTATATCCCCCCTTTCTCTCCTGTAAGGAGACTCAAAGGGGCTGACAATCTCCTTTCCCTTCCTCCCCCACAACAAACACCCTGTGAGGTAGGTGAGGCTGAGAGAGCTCCAAAGAACTGTGACTAGCCCAAGGTCGCCCAGCTGGTGTGTGTTGGAGTGCACAGGCTAATCTGAATTCCCCAGATAAGCCTCCACAGCTCAAGCGGCAGAGCAGGGAATCAAATCCAGTTCCTCCAGATTAGAGTACACCTGCTCTTAACCACTATGCCACTGCTGCTCCTTAATGGCTGGGTTAACCCTTCCAGTGCTGTGGCTGCGTGCTGCGTGGTTTTTTGGGCCTCCCTCTCAGGACATAAGCAGTCTTGAGAAGACACGTGGCTACTTGTGAGCTCAAGGGTGCGAGATGTGAACTCAAAAGACTCCAGGTGTGTAGGGAGATAAAGGAAGGTGAGGGGGGAGATAGGAGGGGTTGCTAGTGATGCCCTAACTGGTTGAACAGCCAAAACTGGCTAGCTGTTCTCAGGTGGGTCATGAGGCTCAAACTCCTGAACTAGGAGAAGATCCTCTCTCGCTCTCTCCCTTTCCCTAGTGGCAGGAAAATTCAAAGGGTGGGAAACTATTTCCATTGCCCAGAAGGGCACTGGGTTTCAAAATGTAAGTTTACAAGGGGGTCCCACTTCCAAAACAGATTGAGAGCCAGTGGGTTTGGCTAGAACTGAATGAAAGAAGGAGCAGGCAAGCCATTTGGGGGCGAGAGCGTGGAAACATTTTCACAAATGCTCAGCAGCGATTGGGTAGCACCTGTGGCGCAGGAAATGTCCAACCAGTGGGCTCCTGACCCTTTTTGAACGGAGCTGTGCGTCCTCACCTTATTTGCATGGCTGGGTTAACCCTTCCAGCGCCGTGGCTGCGTGCCGCGTGGCTTTTTGTGCCTCCCTCTCAGGATGCCTCTTTGCCACGTAACACCCGCCCTTTACTCCTCAGCGGTGCTTATCTTGTCATTATTGCATGCGCCACGTGGCTATTTCCCACTGTGCCTCCAAAGCTACAACTCAGTACCGCGTGGCCTCCCCCATGCCCCAGTTTCAGACACGTGGCTGTCGTTTGCCCCCCCCCTCTGTGTCCCGGCGGCCACCGATGATGCCACACTACAGTGCCGCGTGGCTCTTCCCTCCCACCTCACTGTGTGGTGATGACACGTGCTGCTGACGTTGCGCCTGAGCGCTGCCGGTAGAGCAGCCATCTTTTTAAAGGAAAAAAAAGGGCTTTTGTCTCGTCTCCTCAGACCGGCCGCACCGGCATTTCCTGTCCCTAGACCCCCCGACGAGGGAGCGAAACGAAACAAACAAAACTTTAGAATGTCTTCCAAAATGATGATGTTTGCCGGGAGGCGGGAAACACGTTCTCCCCTCCGTTACAGGCTGAGGCCTGTGCCGCTGTTCTCTGCTCTTCGTTCGGACGGCCTGGTGAATTCACGTCCCGACTCTGGGGAAGGTTTAAGAGAAGCATTTGAGGTTCGGCAGAAGAAGAGGTCAGGGTATCGAGCCCCTCCATGTGGCCACGCCTTTGGTGGAATGAACACTGCTGTTAATGGATTTCCCTTGCAGGGTGAAGGTTAGAGTCAAGGGAAGAGAAGAGATCTGGCAAGGGATGATGGACTACAGCACAGGTGTCAAACTCGCGGCCCTCCAGATGTTACGGACTACAGTTCCCATCATCCACTGTCAGCATAATGCTGGCGGGGGGTGATGGGAACTGTACTCCATAACATCTGGAGGGCCACGAGTTTGACACCTATGGACTGCAGGAATAGGAAAGAAGCGCCAGGGAGCCACAGGTGTGGGGTGAATCGGGACACATTTCCTGAGTTTCTTAGAATGTGGGTGGGACTGTAGCTTACTGGTACAGTCTGTACTTGGCAACCGGAAGGTCCCAGGTTCAATTCCCAGTCAAAGCATCTGGAGGTAGGTGATGTGTAGGACCTTTGCCTGAAACCCTGGGGAGCTGCCACCAGTTTGGGTAGACAGTATCCTGTTGGTGGGCCAGAGATCTGGTTCAGTTTAAGACTGCTCCGTGCTTGTTAAATATGGGGGGAGATAGCTGCTGCCATGAAGACTGGCAATTTAGCAGTGAGAGTGGGATCTATGGGCCAGTCCTGAGGCCTTCTAGAATGTTGATCAAAGCAACGGTCAATCAAGTCAACGAGATCTAGGCCAAGGATGGTGGATAGTTTGGGCTAGTGCAGGGGTCTGCAACCTATGGCTCTCCAGATGTTCATGGACTACAACTCCCATCAGTCCCTACCAGCATGGCCAATTGGCCATGCTGGTAGGGACTGATGGGAGTTGTAGTCCATGAACACCGCAGATCCAGGTTGCAATGAACCCTTACAAAATGAGATTGATTGAGGAGAGAGAAAAATGGGGGGCTCTATGTGATACTCGGAAGTGTTTTAGTGGGTTGGAAGAGTAAAGCAGCAACCAGTCACCCGGCATGGGGTGGAGGTGGTGGCTGGTCCAGGAAGAGCCGAGAACCGCAGCATTGATTCCTCTTGCCTTAACGTCCTGAAACGAACCGAAGTTATGTGACGTCGACTTTGTGGTTCAGGGATCCATTCCCTGTGAATGATTATGGGGTTCGGGGGGGGGTGTATGGGAGGGGGGGATGGTCAATGCCTGCGTTTCGACAGGGTTGTGTTTTGATTTTTGTGGTTGCTGGGTGGGACGGGCTACAGGGAAGGGGGTCGGTACTCTCCCCTCCACCCCCATTCAACCCTCTCCTATGGTGTGGGTACCCCAAGGTTATATTTGTCCCAGCATCCGGCCTTGTAGCACCCGGGTGTAATGTATCATAGACTTCTCCCTCTTGGCCCACCTCCCACACTTATCTCAGAGAGAACCCAGGAGTTCCAATTCCAGGATCCGAATCTCTGGCCGTGAACGCCACCTTTTCTAGAACCCACAGTCCCTCTAGAACCCTACTCAAATTCCCACGACCTCCAGAACCCAGCCTGGCTCTGAATCCCTGCTCCACGACAGTCCAGCTCGGCTCCTGGTCCGAGTGGCCCTAGCGTCCACTCCCCATCTCTCATGCTGCCCCATAGAGCCCATCAGGGTCCAAGTCTTCACTCTAGAACCTGGTCGGGTTCCAACCCGGGAGGGCCAGCTCCAGTCCTTGTAGAAACCCTTTCCCTCTCCCACACCGCGGCACAGCCAGGCACAATGCCGGTTCTGGGAACTCCAGCTCACAGAACTCCAGCTCCGGGTCCTTTCCTCGGGTGAAAAGACTGGCTTTCCACGCCCACCTGCACTTTAAAACCCAGAGTGGCTCCTGAATTCAGGGACCCTGGATCTCCACTTTCCCAGTCCTCACTCGTCCCTGTCTCTCCCTCCCCCGGAAAGAACCTGCACCTCTAGGAAACCTCACTCGGTGAGTAGGAACTCTGGAGATGAATGTAAACAAATTCTGTGTTGCCTCAGCCCATCCAATGGCGCTCAGGCGGGTCTGCCTACGTTTCCCAGACACAGAAACACTCCCCCACCCCTCACCCCACTGTATCGTCCTCTACCGAACCCCTTATCCTGGGCCGGAGGCCTGTTCTTTGCCTCCAAAGCCTGTGCAGAGCAACTAATGTAATTTAATGATTTTATTTGCAAATATAAACTCTATGGGATACAGAGGCCCTTCCTAGGTGCTTTTGGTGGCATCTATGAAAAGCGGTGTCATGTGTGTGTGTGTAAGCCAGGAGTGAGGTCTGCAGCGCATAATGCCTTCCAACGAACACAGGAGAGGAAAGACACTTGGCCGTTCCAGGGCCAGTGAAAGTTTTCTGTCACGAGGGAAAGCAAGAGGTATGGGGGAAGCATTTGGCGAGAGCCTGCCGGAGTTTCGCCGATTTCTTCTGTGGGTCCGGCACCATTATTCCAGATATCTCAAGCGGAGAGAGCAAAGCTGGGTTTTAGTTTTCCTTTTGCTGTCGCGGTCACGGGATATGCCCGGGACCATCCCCAACGGCTGCAATGCTGTCTTTTTTTGCAGACAAAATCCTTCGCTGTCATAATTCAGCAGGGAGGCTGTTTAAGTAACAAAATGTCAGGGGTGGTGGTGACATAAGTGAAGTCTCTTTCCAGTTCTGTATATCTATCCTGTTTTTTCTCTGTGATGTCACACACAAGCGTCCCTTCCCCAATTTATTCTCACGATAACCCTGGGCAGTTCATTGGGCAGGAGGGGACGGGACGGGACTGGCCCAAGGTCACCAGAAGGGGGATTTGAAAGCAGATCTTCCAGCCTGCTGCTCCAGCCACTACACCACACAACCCACCCCTAGCTCACAGACAACCAGCAGATTGAATACAGAATCTCCCCTGGGAGAAAGAGCGATTAGACCTTCTGGCTCATATTGCTTGCATAAAACTGACCTGCCTCACCTGGTCCCCTGACCCTGGGAACACAAGGAGAATAACATTAAGGAATCCTATCCCCCTGTTAGAATTCCCAGAATTCTTTGGACGGAAGCCATATACATCCACCGGGAGAAAACACTGGACTGGCTTGATGTTCTGGGTGGATGGCCAAGGAAAGCAGAGGCTAGTGTCTCCTTTAAAGCCTTCTATACTCTGTATCACATAAAGGTGCTAGTAGGGTTGTATATTCCTCTGCCGCATCTGGGCCTCTGTTGTAGAACGTCCTGCCTGGGTCTGAGTTCCTACCTCGCCCTGCTCCTCCCCCCCCCCCTTATTTGAAAGTAAAAATACATTTTGGCATTCAGTTTAATTATACAAAATTAGTATCTAATGGTGGCCCCTTCCGCACATGCAGAATAACGCACTTTCAATCCACTCGCACTTTCAATAACGCACTTTCAATCCACTTGAGGTTACCGTCATAATGCCTTTAACAGACCAGGTGGTGTCCGGAGCAACAGCCTTGAAGGCCATTGTGTTCATACAAATGTGCTGAGCTCCTGTAAAGGCACCTATTGAGCCACTGCTTGAGTAGCAGAGAGCTGGACTAGATGGACTTTGGTCTGATCCAGCTGGCTTGTTCTTATGTTCACTCTCACAATTGTTTGCAAGTGGATTTTGCTATTATGCACAGTAAAATCCAGCTGCAAAGTGCATTGAAAGTGGATTGAAAATGCATTATTCTGCACTTGCGGAAGGGGACCTCTGTTACACACCTTTGCTCCCAGCTGGGTTTCCTTGCACAAGATCTGGTTATTGGTTTCAGCAGAGGAGCAGACCAAGCAGGCTTTTCATCTGACCATTCAGCAAACTTGCGTGTGATTGGACGCGCTTCTCTCCCCACGCGGTGGGTCTGGAGACGTAGCTTCTTCAATCCAAAGCATGGAAGAAGAAGAATTCAAAGACACAGGACTCCTCTGGTCCTCATACCTTTAAAGACTCAAAGCAGTGGCAGCCAACCTGATGTGATGAACGCTGCGGTACAGGCCTCCTGGTCTTGCGACATCCTAATTCTACCCTAAATTCATAGGTGAGTGGGCTAGAAAATGGCGTAATGCAGTTCAATGCCAGCAAAATGTAAAGTGATGCGGTACATAGGGGCAAAAAATCCAAAACTTCAATGTATTGTCGAGGCTTCCGCGTAATCGATCAGGGTGCTGTTGTGGTTTCGGGCTAGTGGCGTCATTCTAGCAGAACACGTGTTCTGCTAAATTTCGCGACTCGGCCTTAACAACCCGAAAACCAATACAGCAATCTAAAATCCACAACTTCACTTACACGCTACAGGGGTCAGTGCGGTCAGTCACAGAACAGGAAAGGAGCGTCTTAGTTGATAGTCAATCTATGGATACCAGTCTTGATCCTCCTTGATCTGAGATTGCAAATGCCTTAGCAGACCAGGTGCTCGGGAGCAGCAGCAGCAGAAGGCCATTGCTTTCACTCCCTGCAGGTGAGCACCCAAAGGCACCTGGTGGGCCACTGCGAGTAGCAGAGTTCTGGACTAGATGGACTCTGGTCTGATCCAGCAGGTGCTTTCTTATGTTGTTATACCTGTGATCGAGAACCATCCGGATTGGAACAGACTGTCGTGGCCTCATAAGATGAGCTCCCAGAGCCATGGGTCAGCTGTTCTCTGGGCAGCGAATGGTTCCTAAGCTCTGCATTGACCCTGTCCATTCAGGTCAGCCGTTGTTTCCCCAACCAAGAAGGGTTATTAAAAAAACCCATCCCAGTTGACCTGGGACATTTTATGGGCAACAGGAGCATCAGTTGTGCCTGGCCGAGGTACAGTTAATGCCTTTGACCTCTGAGGGTCACACTGTGGTAACATTCTGGTGCACCAAACATCATTTAGGGAAAGAGGCAAGATCTCTGTGGCAAATAAGATGAGTTTCGATTCAAATCTCACCTTTCTCTCCTGTAAGGAGACTCAAGGCGGCTTACAAGCTCCTTTCCCTTCCTCTCCCCACAACAGACACCTTGTGAGGTAGGTGGGGCTGAGAGAGTTCCAAAGAACTATGCCTAGCCCAAGGTCACCCAGCAGGAATATAGGAGTGCGGACACACATCTGGTTCACCAGATAAGCCTCCGCCACTCAGGTGGAGGAGTGGGGGATCAAACCCAGTTCTCCAGATTAGAATTCCACCTGCTCTTAACCACTACACCATGCTGGTTCTCAAAGGTGGTAGTAACAATGAATATAAAATCTCTTCTTGGAGGTCCAGGTCCCTCTCAGCCAACCAAGGAAGTACATCTCCCTGTTCAGTGTCCGGCAGGGTTTGGCTAAGGTAAGGATTCCCAAACTGGCCCTCTGGGGACAGAAGAAACACAAAGGGGGTGGTGAGAAATTTTGGGGCAGTAGGGGGGAAGCAGAGAATGTTGGGGTGGTAGGAGGGCAGGGGTTCCTGGACCAACAGGTGGCAAAAAGGCCTTGTCTTTCCATCCTCGCCGAGTGGGGAGTTTTAAAGGCAAAACACACTCTCCTCACTGTGTAGGAGGGGTGGGGGTGAGCCAAGACAAAGAGCAAGGCAAGATTTTTTTCAGCGCTCTCCTTGCTGTGTTGCCCAGGGTGGGGGAGTCAAATGGGGCAGCCTGAAAACATTTGGGAACCACTGAGCTAAAGCATCCCAGAATCGATGTATAGGGTCAGTCCTGAGAACCAACGTGATGGTAAGAAGGAAAGATACATCTTCATTTCATCCATCTCATATGAAGCACAAAAAAAACCTTAGGAATGGGGAGAAACGGCTTTCCGAATTGGCCAGGATTTAGAGAAAGAACAGCTAGATGCAACCTGTCACCTGTTGGACGGAATACCTCAAATGGCCTCTAGGGGGCACTCTCTCCCCATATTTGTTACCTCCAGAAACGCAGATTGGATATAAACTCTGGAAGGAAAGGCCATTGGGTTGGATCCTGTTCCATCCAGACCAGTGGATATAATGGCCAAGGCACTCTCTTCTAAAATCCCACAAAAAGACATACAAACAGGTCAGCGACACGTTTCTCTTTGCTGCCGACTCTCCGCTGACCCTCACAGCCCATCCAAGTTGGTGGCATCCCAGGAGTCGCTGAGAGTCTCCAAAAGGCGCTGACGCGCCAGCGCCCTCCGCAGGTGCATCCGATAGTCCTCCATCACCAGGTCGTCCCAGCGCCTCAGTGGGTAGTGGTCCTCGTCCATCGTCAAGCCGGTTTGCAGGAGCAGGTTCCGGGTCCGGAAATCCGACACGTTGAGCAGCCACCTGCATCGAGACAGCGAGGTGGGCACACGGGGATACCGAGGTGGCAGGTCTGGCCTCGCCATCGTTCGGGCGGAGCGCTGCCACTGCGTCTCAGTGGCCAAAGATCCAACAAGTGCCCAATTAACTGAAAACGCTGGCAGCGGGCCCGGTGGAGAAAGCAGCACCGGGGACAGATCCGTTGACAGTGGGCAGGGGGAACCGCCTCCGAGCAGATGGATTCGGAGCAGCATTTATGTATTGAGTATATTTCAATGCCGCCTCTTTAGAGTCTTGCTCGAGGCCGCTTGCACGTTAAATCACCGCAATGGCGTTAAAAGCAAACCACTGGACCTCTTCCCGGCAGGGCCTGGCATTTCCCCTGGAATTACAGCTGTTCTCCAGACTACAAAGACCATCAGTTCCTTTGCAGCACAGGTGTGAAATGCATGGCCCTCCAGATGCTCATGAACTACAATTCCCAACAGCCCTTGCCAGTATAGCCAATGCTCATGTTGGGAGGAACTGATGGGAATTGTAGTTCATGAACATCTGGAGGGGCGCGAGTTTGACACCCCTGCTGCAGGAACCGGCAGCTTTTGGAGGGAGGACTTTAAATTGTTGCATTATCCCTCCTCCCCCCCCCCCGCAGAGCTTTTTCCCACCCCCAAATCTCCCACCCCCAGTTCTCAATCCTACAAGCAACACCTTTTCTCCACCACCACCATGCACACATTTTGACTCTTGCTGTTCTCTTGAACAACCACTAGGAATGGAGGGTTGCTGCCCCAATAAGCGACCTTGTCAGTCTAAGACTGGGGAGGCCTAACCTGTTCTTCCGTCCAGCCGTCCCACAGATCACATTGATGTTCTCGAACTGGATGCTGTGCAAGAGGCCTGCTCCGAAAGCATCCGGAATGGCCGCCTCAACAGCTGCGAGGACCTCTGCGTGCGTCATCTCCTTTTCGGGCTGGAGGCGAAAGCAAAGGTTGTCATGCAAGTTTCAGTCCGGCCCTAGCCAGACCCACCCACTAGGAATGACTTCCTCTGCACCAGTGGTTCTCAACCTTCCTAACGCCACGACCCTTTAATACAGTTCTTCGTGTTGTGGTGACCCCCCAACCCTAACATTTATCCATTTTACAGATGGAGAACACTGATGCAGAGAGTCTTAGGCGACCCCTGGGAAAGGGTCGTTCAGCCCCCAAAGGGGTCCCGACCCCCAGGTTGAGAACCACTGCTCTACAGGATATGTGGCCCTAAAAGAACCTTCTTCCACAAGCTTGCAGTTGAATGAAGGACGGTTCTCCTGTGCTCAGTGTGAGGGATGTTCAGGGGTGGGCCAAAACCATTGTGGGGATGAAGGAAGGTTTAAAAGATGCTAAGAGCTGCTGACTGGATTGTGCCAAGATTTTTCCAGTTCAGTATTCTGCATCTGGCAACAGTCCATGGCCTTCATCGAATTCACAAACAAGATACCCATTCTCTGACCATGTGCAGAGATTCAGGAAAGCAGAGGGTTCATTTAGCTATCATGGCTTAAGCAGATCTATTCGTTATCTGTCACATTCTTTATCCTGCCCTTCGTTTGAGGGGCTCAGATCTGCATTCACAATTCTTCCCTCTCCCATTTTATCTGCACAACCAGTGGTGGGATCCAAAAAATTCAGTAACAGGTTCCCATGGTGGTGGGATTCAAATTGTGGCATAGCACCAATGGGGCTGGGCGGGGCATGATGGGGGACGTGGCCGGGCATTCCTGGGCAGGGCTGTGGCAAGGACGCAGCCGTTGCGCCAGCCCTTGGGCGGGAAATGAATGCACGCAGGCGCAGGCTGCCACGCACGCCGGTGCACCTCCTGCTAGACTGCTTCAAGTTCTGCGCGCTACTGCTGAGAGGAGGGGCGTAACTAAGGCAAAAATCACGTGGCAAAATCACCCATTAGTAACCCCCTCTCGGCACACACAAATAGTTAGTAACCTACTCTTGGGAACCTGTGAGAACCTGCTGGATCCCACCTCTTTGCACAACCCTCCAGTGAGGTAGGTTGGGCTGAGAGAGCTAAGGTCACCCAGGAGAATCCATGGCTCAGCAGTGCTAGTTCCATACCCGAACTGTTCCACCACACACTCTCGCTGTGAATTGGTCTAATCACTCTGGGATTAAAACAAAGCAAAACTATCTCAGTTAATGGCCTTGTGGCAATCCCATAAGTGATTTTTACACCCCCCAAAAAAAACAAATTCTAAAGAGAGATCTCAGGGAGCAGTGAATCACCACTGTGGACACACAATTGGGTTTTCTGGATTTTTTTTTTCACTGAAGCAATAGGATAAAACGCAGGTGTCTCAAAAGCCTTCAGTTTTCTTCAGCCAGTAAATAGGTCAGTCAAGACGACAGAAGTTGTCTTGCTCTGTGGAAATCAGATGGCCCACAACCACACAAAAAAGAGCCAAAATGGAAAGCAATAGGTACATCAATAATGGCCACTTAAAAGTATGTCTGTGACTGGCCAGCGCAGACAACACAAGAAATATCTGTAGGTAAGGAAAAGCTAATTATGTATATTTATCATAGCAATTGCTCCTGTTCAAAGACGAAGAAGAGTTTGAATTTATACCCCACCTTTCGCTCCTGTAAGGAGACACAAGGTGGCTTACAAGCTCCTTTCCCTCCCTCTCAGCAGCAGTGGCATAGTAGTTAAGAGCAGGTGTGCTCTAATCTAGAAGAACCGGGTTTGATTCCCCGCTCTGCCGCTGTGGAGGCTTTTCTGGGGAATTCAGATTAGCCTGTGCGCTCCCACACATGCCAGCTGGGTGACCTAGGGCTAGTCACAGCTTCTCGGAGCTCTCTCAGCCCCACCCACCTCACAGGAGATTGTAAGCCCCTTGGAGTCTCCTACAGGAGAGAAAGGTGGGATATAACTCCAAACTCCTCCTACTCCTCTACTTCTCCTCTTCTTCTTCTTCCTCTTCTTCTCTCCCCACAACAGACACCTTGTGAGGTAGGTGGGGCTGAGAGAACTGTGACTAGCCCAAGGTCACCCAGAAGGAATGCAGGAGTGCGGGAACACATCTGGTTCACCAGATAAGCCTCCACCACTCAAGTGGAGGAGTGAGGAATCAAACCCGGTTCTCCAGATTAGAATCCACCTGCTCTTAGCCACTACACCACACCAGCTCTCAAACAGCATGGTGACTTCTTCTATCAGGAAGATCTACACACAAATGCCAGGCTCTTGGTCCGTGTGGATGTAATGTCTGAAAAGAGCTATGAGTGGGGAGTGGAGCTACATGGTTTGGTCTTGAGCCTCTTCCCCCGCCCTCTACACATGCGCACCTCAGCCAAAGGCCTCAAACTCCCCTTTCCAGCACTGAAGCACAACTGACCGGAGTCTCCATGCAGAGGCAAAGGGGCCGGGCAGGCGGAGGCTTGGGGAACTTCCGGATGCAAGGCATTTCCATGTCCAGAGCCTCATAGTCAGCAATGATTTTCTTCAAGTACTGTCGCCTGCTGAGAGAGATAAAAGGACTGAAGCGGGGAGAGAAGCCTCCATGCCGGGCTGGATTTGGAGGGAGTCTAGGTTTACAACTATGTTCCTCCAGATTAACAGACTACAATTCCCATCAGCCCCTGCCAGTATGACCAATTGGTCCGGATGGCAGGGACTGATGGGAATCGTAGTCCACGAACAACTGGAAAGCCAGAGTTAACACCCCTGCCCTAGGTTATTCCACTTGTGAGATCCCTCCCAATCCCCCACTTTCCTGACTTGAAGAAGGTGGAAGACTTCAGGATGCATCCTACAGCAGTACTTAGCAGATGAAGAAGAAGAGTTTGGATTTAGATTCCCTCTTTCTCTCCTCTAAGGGGACTCAAAGGGGACTTACAATCTCCCTCCCCCCCCCCACAACAAACACCCTGAGGGGTGGGTGGGGCTCAGAACGCTCCGAAGAACCGTGACTAGCCCAAAGTCACCCAGCTGGCATGTCTTGGAGTGCACAAGCTGATCGGGTTGACCAGGTAAGCCTCCACACCTCGTGGCAGAGCAGGGGATCAAACCGGGTTCCCCAGATTAGAGCGCACCTCCTCTTTAAAAGGATAGCTCAGCAGCCTTGGACAGATTTACGGCGTTTCATTCCATGGCTAACAATCTTCATCCTTCCCATCTGAGACTGCAAATGACGTTCGAAGCACCAGCGTGCTCGGTTGCAGCAGCAGCAGCAGCAGGCCACGTTTTGCCCGACCGTGCAGGAAAGCTCCCAAAGGCATCCGGTGGGTCACTGCTAGTAGCAGAGTGCCGGATCAGATGGATTCTGGCTTCCATCCTTAGCAGTATTAGTTCTTATGTTCTCTTAACCACTACACCACACTGGCTCTCGATGCTGAGGTTTCTCTTCGTTCTATGAAGCTCCATCAACATACACTTTTTTCCTGGCCCTCTTTCCCCCAGATCAGGAGGGACGAGCTCCCTCCGCAGCCGGAAGCAACTACTCACGAGGTTTTACATGGTGGCGGGCAGTGCTGGTCCAATTCTGGGAAAGGGGACGAGGTTCTCTCTTCAGCCTCCAGCTCCAGCATGGATGGGGCTGCAGGGAAGAAGGGTGGTTAATAGTCAAGTCAGAAATAGCTTTTTTAAAAGGGAGTGGCGTATAATGGTTAGCATGCAAGAAGACTGGAGCTGGGGAAATGGGCGTCCAATCCCTGCTCTGTCATGATGCTTGCTAGGCAATGTTGGGCCCGTTCCTCTCTTTCAATCTGATCTCCTTCACAGGGACATTATTGCTTGGGCCAGTGGTGGCGAACCTATGGCACTCCAGATGTTCAGTGGCCAATTGACCATTCTGGCAGGGGATGATGGGAATTGTAGTCCATGAACATCTGGAGTGCCATAGGTTCGCCACCACAGGCTTAGGCGATGTTTTAAATATATATCTATCTATTAAAATATAAACGTGACGCCGACACAAACAAAAGACAAATGACAGAACAATGATGAAACCTGAAATAGACACACTTAAAATTAATTTCTCACTCTAGACAGGAAAGTATTTTAATTTTTCAATTAAGAATTCACGACCCTGGCTGGGTTGCAGATGGGACTGCTGGAAGCTAGGCCTCCGAGAGGGTACAGAGAATTGCAGCTGGAAGAAGAAGAAGAAGAAGAAGAAGAAGAGGAAGAGGAGGAGGAGGAGGAGGAGGAGGAGGAGGAGGAGTTTGGATTTATATCCCCCCTTTCTCTCCTGTAGGAGACTCAAAGGGGCTTACAATCTCCTCCCCCCCCCAACAACAAACACCCTGTGAGGTGGGTAGGGCTGAGAGCTCTGGAAAGCTGTGACTAGCCCAAGGTCACCCAGCTGGCATGTGTCGGAGTGCACAGGCTAATCTAGTTCCCCAGATAAGCCTCCACAGCTCAAGCAGCAGAGCGGGGGAATCAAACCCGACTGTCCAGATTAGTGTGCGCCTGCTGTTAACCTCTACGCCACTGCTGCTCCTGCGCCGCTGAAGGCAGGCAAATTGTAAGGAATTCCATAGAAGCAGAAATAAAAGGCTCTTTGGTGTAAAAGACCGTTTATTCAGACATCTTAGAAAGCTCAAGTACACGCAGTGGCAGGAATAAGATCTCCCGCCAGAAACACAGGTTATAACTCTGTCCATCCCATCCCCCCTCCCGGATTCCCATGGGAATGGAGGTCTCATCTCCCTCGCAGAGATAAGGTCTCCGCCGGAGAAGCTGGCCCATCGCCCTGGCTGTGGAATGTACTCAAGGTCAGGGCGGCTGCCCCTCTCATCAACAATTCATTGAATCCTTTACACTCTGCCTCCCTTAAAGAAGACCCCTCCCCCCCAGGTTTGTTTTGGTGCTGCGGAAAGCAGAAATAAGGGCATGGGCGTCAATATTTTCGGAGTAAACCCATTGATTATAATCAGAGGAATAGCACCCAAGAGATCTTCAACATTGCCGCCATGCGATTGAAGCGAGAGTCCAGGATGGCATACCAATTCTCGCGAATGCTTGTGGCCATCAATAATAGTCGGTGGGGGTCTCTCCAAAGGAATGTCGCTGCCAGGCATCGGAAACGGGTTCCTCCTTGAGTAAAACTGGAATGGAAGACAGGATGAATGCTGGCTTGGGAAGAGAGCTAGGGCAAATCCAATCGGGCAGCGACATCACTAATCACTTTAGTAATCTGAAAAGGTCCTCACCTAATCTTTTGCCTAGTTTGGAAAAATTTATGCACGTAGCCTCTGAGATTTTTTGGTAGACAAATACACCCAGGCGCCTACACGCGAGAGGGAAATCCGAGCGGGTGCTTATCCGGCTTGCACGCTTTTGGGAGTCTTTAGCCTGTTGTAAAGACTGAAGTCTGGACCGATTTCCACCCCTCGAAGCTAGAGATGAAATCCATTGTTGAAACTCTGGAGGATCCAATGCTTCCGCGGGTAGTTCGCGACAACGGTGGGAAGGAAGCGATGAGACAATGCCTATTTCAAAGGGGGGGTTTTGTACTGCTATGAACCGGCGATTGCTATATATAAGTACTCCGCAAAACAGAATGAGGCTACGCACTCAATTGTCTTGTTGGTAGTTGGTGTAACAAGCGTAAATACTGCTCTTAGGGTTCTTGTTCGTTCTCTCCGACTCCACCGTCACTTTGAACGTGGTAGGGCTGGCAATCGCTGGCTGACCCCTAACAACCCCTAGAAAAAAAAAGCACCAGAACTTTGAAATGAATTGGGGAGCGCTGTCGGAGACCACCTGCTAACGGGCGGAGTGTAGACGGTAAAACATGCACAAGATGAACAGAGCGAGCCAACTTAGGAAGCCGGAGGGGATGGAAGCACATGGAATAAAATGGGCTTGTTTAGAAAATAAGTCCACCACCACCCACAAGACCGTGTTGCTGTGACTTTCTGGCAAATCTGTAATAAAATCCATGGAGATGACTTCCCAGAGGCGGAGGCCACCGGGAGAGGTTTCAACAGACCATGGGGCTTTCCCGGAACGGTCTTGGCTTCTGCACAAACAGACGGCAACCTTTAATATACGTCTCAATGTCCTTGCGCGTCGCTACCACCAGAACTTTTAGGTAACGGCGGAGCCCAAATGCAGAAGCTTTTTAGAAAGTCAAAATGTCCAGCCGAGCCGGGCATCATGGCAGGCCTCGAGAACTCAGTGCTTTGCATGGAGGGAGGAGGCACGCATACCCAGCAACAATCCGCCGCGCTGCCAAACGCCATTCTCCAAAACGCTATAACTGGGAGTCAGCCTTCCTCTCGCCGGAGGTTCGCGTGGCCCCGCCGCCTCAAGTTCCCTGCAGGGAAAGGAGAGACCAGGCTGGGAATGGGCGGAGAAGGAGGAGTGGATGTCTGAGATCGAGGTGACAGCCAGCCCCAATTGGGAGGGAGAGAACAGCGCGGAATGTCCCCTAAGCATGTGGCTCCACACCACCTCCCCGGAGTAGGCGCTTAGAGCCGCATCAACTCCAGTTTATTGGTTTTTTTTCCGGGGGAAAAATGGACCGTGAAAGAGAAACGAGAAAAGAAATGTCGGCCCAACGAAGTTGCGTACTTGTTGGCACATCTTGAGGGGGGTGGAGAGGGCGACTAAGATTCTTGTGATCCGACCAAACTTGAAAGGGTGTTTAGCCCCTCCAGCCAGTGGCGCCAAGTGGAGAGGGCTACTTTAATGGCCGCAGTAGCTCTTTATCCCCCACATTGTCCAGCTTGAGTTCAGCGCCGGAGAATTTCTTTGATAAATAAGGCCACCGCGGAACCAGCCTCTTATCATCTTTATTTCTTCAGTGGGCAACAGGGCTGCCCCAAAGCGCTTTGTCCGGTAGGCATCCACGTGAACCACAAACGGGAGATCTGGGTCAGGGTGCTTTGTTGGATAAGGTCTAGGTGGTAAAAGCAGAAAGACTTTAAGAGCTGAAAGGCTGTTTGACATTCTTCAGACCAGGGAAAAGAGAGGGCCCCGTGGCTTGGCTTTTGGACAGTGGATCTTTTACCGCTTAGTGCGTAAGAGGTCTGTGAGAGGGAGAGTCAGTTCAGCTTAATTGGGAGTATAAAGTCCACGATAGAAATTAGCAAAACCTAGAAAAGATTGGAGTTCTTTTTCGGTTGGTGGGAAACCCGCCGGCCGACTGGAGGACCGCGATCAATCTTAGCAGAGATCCATTTTAGGCTCCTCGGGCGGTAGATTACCGTAACCCAAATGAGTCAATAGAGGTTTGGTGGAAACAGCACTTGGAAAGTTTGAGCAAAGAGGGAGTTGTTGAGCAAGCTGTTTCAATACTTCCCGAACCAATGCTTCAAAGTGCTCTTCCCCATGGTTTGTGAATAAATTAAAAGCGGCCATCCTAAGCATAATGCTACCACTACTTCCCTTTGTAACAATAAATCATGGAGAACTCGTTGATAAGGGCCATGGGGAAAAGCCCTCCGGGGCCCCACTTAACCCTCGAATGGCATTATTATTAAGTATTCAAACTGTCCAAACTTTGTGTTGTAAATGCAGTCATAAGTGTTCGCGGTAGCCTTCAGCAATTCTGACCCTGTAGTAAGCTTCTTCTCAAGTCCAACTTAGTAAAGATGGCTGGCCCTTTGGCTCCAACAATGCGCTCTAAAAGGTCCTTGATCAAAGGCGCAAAGGGTATTTATTGGACAGGGAGACTGCATTGAGACCTCGGTAATCTGTGCAGAGCCGTAGAAGACTCCATCTTTTCTTTTTACAAACAAAACAGGAGCAGCATGTGTGTTTGGTAGGCTCCGCCATATGAACCCGCTGAATGCGAGGTTCTTGTCGAACAGGGCACGAAGTTCCTTCTCCTGATGGGGACTCATACCGTAGATTCTACCTTTGGGCAGTTGCTCTGGCTGTATTACTACGATACGATTTGCAGTCAGTGTCTCTATGGGGTGGCAACTGATCGCATTCTTGTGCTCCTGAAATATTCCCCATGGCTAGATCTTGGTATCACGCGGGATGCCGGTAGAATCGGGAGCAATCGGGCTGATGAAGCCAGGGGGGTGTGTGTGTCAGGAGAAGTCGAAGTTTTCCCACCAATTCATGTGTTCCCCGCAAGAGGTGAGGGTCAGTGAATTCCAAGATCCTTTCTTTCCAAAGGAATTTTGGTTCATGTAACAACAAATCCATGGCATGCCTCCAGAACTATGGAGGTTTAGCCACTGGCGCCAGAATAAAACCCTAATTTTCTCCCAATGGTCGGGCGCAGCGAGGAGAACCGCCATGGCGCTTTGAACTGGGTCCGGTCCTTCGTCTCCCGGTAGAGGACTGCCGGCCCATTTGGGTGAAGGGTATGGGCTTAGCCAGGGGATTTGGTCTTTAGACTCCAGCTCCTCCGGCCTACCTGGGGTCATGATTAAACAACAATGGGGAGTGCAGCCAGAATCCACAAGGGCTGAGGTATTATAATAACGAGTATGCTTAGCTGGGTTGGCCAGAAAACGCTTTGGATTGTGGAATGGGAGCTTGCTGCCTTCAACCTCACCGCTGGCCTGGAGCTCAACCACCCATGTCCATTAAGCTGGAAGAAAGGTAAACTTCGCTGCTTCCTCCGGGTCGCCTTCGGGATGACTGCTTTTAGGATGAGTTCCCGGGGGCGAAGCTCCAGATTTGCGTGGTGGCTTTTGGCAGATGGGGTGCGCGCGTCCGGAGTGGTTGGCTTCTTGTTTTTCGGCAGTTGGCGGCTAGGTGACCGGACTCTCGCCAGCAGTAAAGAGCATTATTAATCCCAGTACCGGGGCGACGGCGCTCGGAGGTGTGGTCTCGTGAGGGGCGGCTGGCTTCATTGGCTTTGGTGGACGAGTGGTCGGGCTTCGGCGCATGGCCCTCCGCACGGCAGCGCATCTGCTAAGCTTTGAAGACGCTTCACTTGGGGATCCCAATGCAAATCCAACTCAGCAATAGTGCGGGGAACACGAATAAAAAACACCGCTTTCACGCAGCTTTCTGCCGGGCCGACAGCATCTGAGGAAGTATTCGCGTGATTTCATGCGCCAGGCCAATTCGAGGGGAGTCGAGCAGCCGCCGCATCGCAAATTCACGGGCAAATTTCTGGCGTAACGAAGCCGGGTTGCCTTTGCTGGAATAGTTTTGATGGCGCGGATAGCTCTCATTTTCCTCGCACCTGGATCTTTGGAAGCGAGCCCTCAAGGCTTGGAGGACAATGCGGGCACCGCGGCGGCAGAATCTTCATCTTGCAGGTTCAAAAAGAGTCACAAACCAGTCGGGTTGCTGCTGCCCCATCCAGGGACTGGAGCCGATGTCCCCAGTGGTGATTTTTTCTCGGGCCACCAGACCGGTATAAATCATCATAGTCCTCCATGTGGGCATCGAAGTTGCAAGGGTGATGAAGTAGGGAAGTTTGGAAGCCGGTCCCATCGAAAATTCGTGGCTGGTATTGAGGTTCTGTAGTAATTCCCCTCTCCATCGTCCCTTGGCGTACTCGCAGGGGCGAGGCGGCGCTTGCGCGAGGTTGAGCGGGCTGGAGTGCAGCTGCTATGCCAGGGGCCGGAATCGGGTGGAGGTATCAGCCGCCGGTGCCGCTTGCGTGTTCCGCGTGAGCCGGTCCTTGGAAGGTGGTTGGACCCAGCAGCGTCGCCCCTCGGGCGCCGGCTGTACGGGCGGACAGCGTAGACTCCAACTTGGGTTGCCCTGGTCTGCTGCGCCCTCAGTTCCCTCTCCAAGGGCAGCCAGCTCTCTCTCCTTGCGAAGTCAATGCATCCTGGTGCGCATGCAACGCTGCTTTCTCTCGTTCCAATTTAGCCAGTTCGTCCCGTTGAACAGCTGCAGTAAGTTCACTTTGAGTGCGCAAGGCCTGAACACTCTCACGTTGACGCTGTAAGTTCAGTTTGGAGTGTTCCAGGACTTTATCATGGACTGATAGATTCTGGCGATATTGCCGTTTGAGCGCATCCTTGGCACGGTCCAATTCGAAGTTGGATTTCTTTGCGCTGCTGCTCCCGGTCTCTGCAGGTTTTCACGCTCTTGCTGCAGCTGTTCCCGTTCCTCTTCCCATAGCTGGCGCTCACGGGCCCATGCTTCTTGGGCATCTCGGGTGCCAGTCGGCCCACTTCCTCATCCCAGCTCTCTTTCGATGGGAGAGGGAACAGATCCGCTGGGAGTGCAGGCTTTCTCCGACTCTCGTCGTCTGGACGCGAGGCATCGTGCCCACCGTGGCTCCACGGGCATCTCAGGTGCAGCCGCTGGTCCGGGATCAGGGGGGTCCGACCGGAAGACGGTACGGATACCCCTCCCAATCCCTGGTATAGTCCCAGTGTCACCGGTGGTCTTCGGACGGGCCCCAGTGCTGTGCCACGGTGGTTCTTTGGGAGCATCACCAAAATACGAGTCCAGGAATCGTTCAATGGACTCCTGGGTTGCCGCATGAAAGGTGGTCAGGCCCGTCTCCTCCGTGACAGGTTGCATCTGAGGTTTGTAATCCATACGAAAACGGGTAGATATCCAATCGACAGGCGCGGGATCGATAGACAGCGCGCCAAACGACTCATGTAAGTCCCCATGGTCGTCTTCACGCCCCTCGTTCCAGCGAAGTAAAGGAAGACTCGTGCTGATACGAGGACGGGAAAGAGCTCACCAGCGAGACCTCGCTTCTCCCACCGGTTCCTCCAGATCCAGAAGGGACAGGTCGAGCCCTCTTTGGGGCTACCGCACCTTCCCCAGAAACACCCAACCTCTCCATGCCGAGGCACCAGAGGTCCACTGCACTAGGAATATAGATGAATTAGGATTCCTGCCACAATGTAAGGAATTCCATAGAAGCAGAAATAAAAGGCTCTTTGGTGTAAAAGACCGTTTATTCAGACATCTTAGAAAGCTCAAGTACACGCAGTGGCAGGAATAAGATCTCCCGCCAGAAACACAGGTTATAACTCTGTCCATCCCATCCCCCCTCCCGGATTCCCATGGGAACGGAGGTCTCATCTCCCTCGCAGAGATAAGGTCTCCGCCGGAGAAGCTGGCCCATCGCCCGGGCTGTGGAATGTACTCAAGGCCAGGCGGCTGCCCCTCTCATCAACACCATTGAATCCTTTACACAAATGTTGCCTCTTTTAAAAACTGGCTGTCTTAGCTGAACTTCTTGGGTGGCTTCACCCGGCTGTGTCTCGGTGACTCTGAACTGGAGGGTGGGCAACAGAGCAGTTCCTTCTAGGGTTGCCGGATCCTACCCCTGCAGCCACTGACTTGGGATGAAGGGACCAGGGTTGCCAGATTCAGGTTGGGAAACTCCTGGTGATGTGGGAATGGAGTCTAGGCAGGGCAGGGACCCAAGTGAGATACAATACCGCAGGGTCCACCCAGTAGTGTAAAGCATAGATGTCAAACTCACAGCCCTCCAGATATTATGGACTACAGTTCCCATCATCCCCTGCGACCATCATGCTGACAGGGGATGATGGGAACTGTAGTCCATAACATCTGGAGGGCCATGAGTTTGGCACCTGTGCTGTAAAGCATCCTTTTCTTCCAGGGGAACTGATCTCTGTGGTTTGGAGATGAGCTGTAATTCCAGGGGATCCCCAGATCCCACCCTGTGGGTGGCTCCCCTAGATCCTTTTCCACTTCTATTCTGCATCGCCAAGCAGGCTGCTTGCGGCCTGGGGTTGGGGATCAAGAATGATCCTCCGCCTCTTTTCCAGCCCTGCAGAATATCTGCTCTCTCTTCCCCCCCACCAGCCTCCTCCTCCAAGTATCGTTTCTGCATTGCCCACCCCCACCCAGGCATCTTTTCCAACTCATCTCCATTTGACTGGCTAATTATGTTAAAACCTCTCGCTGGCAACAGCATCTTTCAAAGCTATGGTCCAGGAGGAAAGGCGGGGGGAGTTAAAAAGGAGAGGGGGCTGGGCTGGGCTATCCAAACCGCAAAGGGGGCTGACAAGCCAGGGGGGAAGATTCTGCTTCTCCGGATCTTGACCTGGTTCCCAGACGTTGCTGGAACCGGGCCACAGCTTAGAACCTTCCGCCTCGTCTTCCTGCATCCTCAGAGGAAGTTAAAAACCCCGGTGTTGGATTTGTGCACAGGTGATTATGGCCGACCTGCAAATACAAAAATAACCCTGTCAGGACAATACGCATTTTGTGACAATGCCGAGGGGCCTCTTAAACTTGACACGGCTCAGGGCCTCCGCCTGTCTTAATCCGCCCCTGTTAAGAATGTTTGGTAATACCCTGAGAGTGATTCCTGTCTTCTCCACCGAAGCAACCCTGAACTTGCGTAAGTCTTTTGCCCCAAAACACAGCTCCTCCCTCTCTCTCTCTCTCTCTCTCTCTCTCCCTCTCTCTCTCTCTTTTTCTCTGGCCCCTTCCGTACATGCAGAATAATGCACTTTCAATGCACTTTGCAGCTGGATTTTACTGTGCGGAATAGCAAAATCCAGGGCAATTTCCCACTGGCAATTAATCCTGGGATAGTCACCTGAAATATCCAGGTTTCCTTGTGATCTCCCCACTGCTGAACCACAGAATACATTTCTGAACCATAGTCCCACTTCTGGCACCCCCACCCCCCCAAACAGGATTTTCCTGGACCTGCTTGTATATGCACCTTTTCGAAAAAACACTCCAATGGGAGCTAATAGGAGATGGGGGCTACACATTTGAGGGTCCATAACTTTGATACTCATGAACCAAACTTCACCAAACCTGGGTGGTATCATCAGGGGTGTCTCCTACTGATACCACCCAATTTTTGTGAAGTTTGGTCCAGTGGGTCCAAAGCTATGGACTCCCAAAGGGGGTGCCCCATCCCCCATTGTTTCCAATGGGAGCTAATGGGAGATGGGGGCTACACATTTGAGGGTCCATAACTTTGGCCCCCATGAACCAAACTTCACCAATCCTGGGTGGTATCATCAGGAGGGTCTCCTAAAGATACTCTGACATTTTGGTGCTGCTAGCTTAACAATTGCACCCCTGAAAGCAGGCACAACCCCCCCAAAAAAGGGGCAGGCCTAGACGTCTTCACTAGAAGCATGCTGCAGCAAGGATGTTGGAACCTAGATGAAAAGGTGCCAATTCGTTTGAAACTTGGTTGTATCTAGATTAAATTTTCAGTGGGAATTTGGCCCCACTTGCAAACAATTGTGAAAGTGGATTGAAAGTGCATTCTTCCGCATGTGCAGAAGGGGCCTCTGTTTTTGTACCCACCTAAGTTACAGTTGCCAACTGCCAGGTGATGCCCAGAGATCTTCTCAGATTACACTGATCTCCAGGTGACAGAAATCAGCCCACCTGGAGTAATGGTTGCCTTTGAAGGTGAATTCAGTGCATTGGATAGCCCCCAACCCCACCCCCAGTGGTGGGATCCAAAAATTTTAGTAACAGGTTCCCTCGCCAGCCCTCCCTCAGCAAAGGGGGCAGAGGCGTACTTAGGCAAACCTGAGCCCTGGGCAAACCTGAGTTGGATCCCCCCATGGGCAGCCACCCCATCACTTCGACCCCCCCAATTTTTTTGCACCAGGTCATTTCTAAATCATCATCACATTATAGAAAAAATGTCCCCTGCAACTCCATGCAAAATCTGAACACAAAGCAATGGAGTGAAACACACAGAGTTTTTTTTTGATAGAGACTGGTGTGGTGTGAGATAAAGATAGCAAATCTGCAAGGCTGAGAATCTCAATTAATTGCACGAGTACCTTAGAAAGGGATTAACCCAGTTCAGGGAGTTACATTATTAGTTGCAATTGCTATATGGAACCTTCACGTTCAAAGGCAGGGTGGGATGCCCTTTGGGAGTGCTTTTAGGGCGTGGAGATGGGAAAAAAGCAAGACCCAATTATAGTAACCCCCTCTCGGCACAATAATAAATAATTAGCCAAACTACACTCTGCCGGGAACTGGTAAGAACCTGCTGGATCCTACCCCTACCCTGTCCTCCCCAAATCCCACCCTTTTCAGGCTCCACCTTCAATGTCTCCAGGTATTCCCCAAGTCAGAGTTGGCAATCCTAACCCATGTACATCTTGAGATGTTTCGTAGAAGGGGTAAACAGGCATGCAGCACTTCTTGGTTTCAAAAACTGAAATGGAAACTCCTTTTTTCTCCATCTCACGCCATTTTTTACTGGGCAAGGGCTCCACAAAGTAATGGCAATGAAATGAAAGCATTGGGGGCAGGGGAGAAGACACAGTAAAAAGTCCCTCCCATGCCATTCTTTGCTGTCCCTCTGACCAATTCAGTTCCATCCCCCCCCCCCCATCCCCATCACACATTGCATGGGATTGGACTGGATGGCCCTTGGGGTCTCTTCCAACTCTATGGTTCTATGGTACTTCCTAGATGCAGCTTCCTCTACAGACCCTCCTTGTTTTTCCACACTCGTATCTCTACACCACTTCCACAGTTCCTTTCCTTTACTTCAGCAGTTCCTTCCGAAGAGGAATTCTGCTTTTCTTGCAGGTCAACTGTACCAATTCAAACCCACGTTCAAGGTTCCAGAACTCCGGTTCTGGATCCTCGTTGGAGGAAGAGGGGGTGGTTCTTAAGGTAAGCAGCCTCCAGGTGAGGCTTGGAATTTTCCCAGGATGACATGCAATCTCCAAACTGCAAAACACCACACCATTCCTGTGAGCAAAACAGCAGCTTCAGAGAGTAGACTCTAGGGTATACCATAGAGTTATGAAGAAATGGGCGTCCTAGAGTGCCATCATATCTCTGCTGAGCTCCTTCCCCAAACTTGACCTTCCCCATCTGCACTTCTCAAGCCAGAGTTGGTATCACTGTTTTTTTTCCTCACTGGAATTAGGACAGCCAGTCCTCACTGGAATTAGGACAGCCTTGGAGATTTCAGTGATGGGTGGGTAATAAGTGCACAGATAAATAAATAACATAAATACATTTCCTGGAATTGCAGCTGATTTTCAGACTATGTTGATTAGTTCCACTATGTTGATTAGTTCCTCTAGAGAACATAGCTGCTTTAGGAGCAGCAGTGGCGTAGTGGTTAAGAGCAGGTGCATTCTAACCTGGAGGAACTGGGTTTGATTCCCCGCTCTCCCACCTGAGCTGTGCAGGCTTATCTGGGGAATTCAGCACTCCCACACACGCCAGTTGGGTGACCTTGGGCTAGTCACAGCTTTTCGGAGCTCTCTCAGCCCCACCCACCTCACAGGGTGTTTGTTGTGAGGGGGAGGGAAGGGCAAGGAGATTGTAAGCCCCTTTGAGTCTCCTACAGGAGAGAAGGGGGGGATATAAATCCAAACTCTTCTTCTTCTTTGGAGGGTGAACTTGATGCCATTATACCTTGCTGAGGTCCCCCTCCAGGCTCCGCCCCTAAACTCCAGGTATTTCCCAAGCCAGAGCTGGCGATCCTAGCTGGAACTCATCTGTTTCCTTTATCAGTAGCACACACCACTACATCCTCCAGACAACCCAAGCAAGGCGAGGTCATTTTCTTTCCCTGCCATTAGTTAAGACTGCAGGGGGTTGAATTAAGCTTTCAAGGGCTTGACTCCTCATCACTTTCCATTCAGGCTGGGATGTCTAATACTTGGAGACAGGGAACTGTAGGAAGACCCCATTAAAGGCCAGAGTCCCAGTTGCACTGTGCTCTGTGCCAAAATGCCTGGGCACGGGGATTTCTGAGTGCTCTACCAGGACAGAAGAGCAATTAGACAGAGAGAGGGAAATTATGTGAGGCTGATTGCTTAGGCCCAGGAAAGAAAGTACAGTCTAGTAGGTTTTGTTTAATATTGAGCAGAGGAAAATGTGTGGATGCCCAGTAACTCTCCCGTCCTAAACAGGACCGGAGCTTGGAATTAAAACTGGGGTGGGTGGAAGGGGGTTGAACAAGGGAAAGAAGATGCACTCATAAAGTGAATAATCCAAGGAGAGAGGGTCCCAACTGTTGGAGAATTAGCCAAGAAGAAGAGTGGGTTTATATCCCACCTTTCTCTCCTGTAAAGAGACTCAAGATGGCTTACAGCCTCCTTTCCCTTCCTCTCCCCACAACAGACACCTTGTGAGGTAGGTGGGGCTGGGAGAGTTCTGAAGAACTGCAACTAGCCCAAGGTCACCCAGAAGGAATGCAGGAGTGTAGAAACACATCTGGTTCACCGGATAAGCCTCTGCCACTCAGGTGGAGGAGTAGGGAATCAAACCCGGTTCTCCAGATTAGAATCCACCTGCTTTAAACCACTGCGCCACACAAAGATCTGTCTAATGCACCTGTAAGAGGGGCAATTGAGTTCTGCAGTGGCTGATTCTGCACAGGCAACACGGGTCCGTGGCTAATGTCCGATTCCCAGCGTTGCGCGTGCTGCCATTCTGGTAATGGCAGGTGCATGGGCTGGCTAGCATTGGTGAAGCTTTCAGAAGCTAGCTTTGTTCGCACAGGAAACACCGTGTTTCCATGCAAAACAATGCAGCCAAGAATCCCCCCACCCAAGATTCCACCCAAGAATCCACCTCCCCTTGGGAATCTCCCCCACAAGAATCCCCACCACCCACTTATGGGCACAACATGGCAAAGCACCTCCAAACTTGCCTTGAAAACTGTAAGGTTATGATTTGAGGGCAAAAAACCAACTCCGACATCTCGTGCTCACTGAATTCCCTCCACTCCCCAAACGTAGCCCTCCTGCAGCACAACTTACCGAATCCCCGAATATTTCCCCAACTGGAATTGGCAACCCTGTTTCACCCTGTAGCAAGCAACAGCTTATGCCCTATTGATCAAGTATAATTCACTGGCACCGAACTCTTCCCCTGCTGCCAACTTTGCCTCTCGCCCCCCTGTGCTGAAGCCGACTCGCATCTTGAAACGTGCCTGTCACAAATGTGGCCTTCGTGGATTTGTGCCACGCCGCAGCCACAGAGGAAGGAATGGCAGGGCACTTTTTGCACTCCGGAAATTGCACTCACGCAGTTGCACAACACTTGCTAGTGTGTCCAGCCTGCAAGAGGACCAGTGTTCACCAAGCTGTTGTCCAGCCAGCGGACAGGGCCCACCTGCCTGAATACATAAGCTGTTGCTCAGTTTGACAATATTTGTCAGGGGTGCCAATCTAGCAGTCTGTAAAGCACACAACAGATTCTTTTTCTGTACAGAAGAGGATGCTGGGACTGATCTCCTTGTGGCTTTATGCCCCAGCATCCCGGGGTACATCTTGGGTTGCCAACCTCCAGGCCAAGTCTGGCAACCTCTTGGAATTACACCTGATTACACCTGAAGGGGAGGGAGGGAGGGGTGACATGCAAGGGAGGAGAGGGGCCTGGCATCTGGACATGGCCCACCCACCCTAGCGGAGCGGGAGGGTGGCATGCAAGGGAAGGGGAATGAGGGAGGGGAGGGAGGGAGGGGTGACATGCAAGGGAGGGGAGGGGAGGGAGAGAAAATGGCCCCTGGAGAAAATGGCCTTTTTGGAGGGTGGACTTTATGGCCCCCCCTTCCCAAATCCTGAGAGCCAGAGTGGTGTAGTGGTTAAGAGCAGGTGGATTCTAATCTGGAGAACCAGGTTTGAATCCTCACTCCTCCACCTGAGTGGCAGAGGCTTATCTGGTAAAACAGATGTGTTTCTGCACTCCTACATTCCTGCTGGGTGACCTTGGGCTAGTCACAGTTCTCTCAGAACTCTCTCAGCCCCACCTACTTCACAAGGTGTCTGTTGTGGGGAGAGGAAGGAAAAAGAACCTTGAGTCTCCTTACAGGAGCGAAAACTGCGATATAAATCCATACTACTACTACTACTACTACTACTACTACTACTACTACTACTACTACTACTACTACTCTTCTAACGGCAAGAACAGAAGAATTTGCACCAAATAAGCTTAAAGTACTAATGTATTATATACTGTATATCAGTAAAAGCATTTAAACCCTCAAGAACAGTTTCACAATTCAACTATGTTTGCATGGACAGCAAAACAAACATAGGATGTATACGCTCCTGAAAGCAATTTCTTTCTAAAAACCAACTAGAGAATCTAACACAAGGCCATGAATCCTTGATTAGATTCTCTAGTTTATTCTTAGAAAGAAATTGCTTTCAAGAGAGTATCAATGCTATGTTTTGTTTTGCCATGTATGTAGACATAGTTGAATTGTGCAGCTGTTCTTCGGGATTTAAATATTTTTAATCATATACGATATATAGTGCATGAGTACCTTTAAGACTATTTGGTGCAGTTTATTCTGTCCCTGGGGTTATCCCGGTGGGGCCTGAGGCCCCTTCTGCACATGCAGAATAATGCACATTCAGTCCACTTTTGCAATGGTTTGAAAGTGGATTTTGTTATTCCACACAGCTGCAAAGTGCATTGAAAGTGGCTTGGAAGTGCATTATTCTGCATGTGCGGAAGGGGCCTGAGAATCACAATCGTCTCCAGACTAGAGCTCAGTTCCTGCAGAGAAAAGAGCAGCTTCCGAGTGTGAACTCTGTGAGCTCCTTCCCCTCCCTAAATCCCAGACTTCCCGATCCCCACCCCCAAATCTCCAGGAATTGGCAACCTTAGCAACCAATCTCCCTCAGTTAGTGCTTTCCGAGAGCCACGTGGCACCATTCTGTTTAGCACGACTCTGGTCTCTGATGTCTTTGAGACATGCTTGTCTGCCAGCCTGTCTGCTCTCTCTCTCTTCTCACTTCTCCCGGGCACAAGAGTGCCGCCACCTCTTGATCCTCGGAAGAACAGCCCCCCCTCCCCAATCCATTACAGGACATCTTTCTGCCTACCTAGCCTCCCCCCTTCCCCCATCAGCCAGATGTGCCAAATAAAGATGGGGACCAGTGATTGACTTGTTGGTCCATTGCCATGGATACTGTTACCATGGAAACAGGGATCCATAGTCGTGCCCTGGCCCCTGGATGCTTGCTCCTTCCAGGAATGGGCTCTGGCTGCAAGGGAATGGGGCTGAGCATCCCTCTGGGCTGGGAGAGGAGCAAATGCATTAATGAGCAGTGGGAGGAGGGCCGGGAACTTTGTATTCTGAGCAGGAGGGATGGTCAGGTTGCCGGGGATCAGAGCAATGAATTAAAGCTGTTCCAAAGGCGGCACAAACAGAAGGACCGGCGGAAGGCAGAGAGATAAAATGGAGGGTGGGGTGAAGAAAAGGGTCCAAAGGACATCTGATCTTGCAAAGAAGCAGGGTCTTCTGGGAGGGAACTGGGGAGGAGCTGGGGAATCTTGAACTGTTCTGGCTGGCTGCTCATTCCTGTTTTCGGCTCCCAGCCCAGAATGGTTGGCTGCTGCTGCTTCAATAGGAGCTAATCTTAGCTTCTGATAACTCTGTTCAAGGTCCCTACGCTTTCCCCCAAAGGCTCCTTCTAATTTGTTGGGCACATTGGTTAAAAGAGCAGCGTTTGCCCAGTCACAGAAGCATGATCCAGTGCAGTACAATCAGCCTTCCCGAGAAGTAAATTGCAATCAGGTAAACCTTACCCTTATTCAAGTAGATCCTCTTCACATCCTTGTGGCAGTTGCACAAAAGATAGAAATCCTGATCTAAAGAATACGTTTCCTTATACAATTGGCCAGCTATTCCGGAGTCATGTGAGTGCAAGTATGAAATATTTGCTTCTACGGGAGAGACCTGTAGAATCATTGGTCTCCATGCAGGTCCACGTGGAAAGTGGGAACTTTGTATTCTGAGCAGGCCACTAATCTGGATAACTTTAAAAGGGGCTTGGACAGATTTATGGAGGAGAAGTTGATGTATGGCTACCAATCGTGATCCTCCTTGATCTGAGATTGCAAATGCTTTAGCAGACCAGGTGTTCGGGAGCAGCAGCAGCAGCAGAAGGCCATTGCTTTCCCATCCTGCAGGTGAGCTCCCAAAGGCATCTGGTGGGCCACTGCGAGTAGCAGAGTGCTGGACTAGATGGACTCTGGTCTGATCCAGCAGGCTCTTTCTTATGTTCTTATATTCTTAAAGTGAGACAAAGAACCATGGCTACTGAGAGAGAAGGAGGAGAGGTCAGAGAGCAGCTCCCAGATCCAAAAAGAGGAACATCCCACCAAGAGATAATACAAATGTTTAGAGAGATTTAGCATCCCCCTATACAAGTGGCCAGCTATTCTGGAGTCATGTGAGTATAGGTATGAAATGCTGAGTCGCTCTCACTCCTGCACTAATATTGGCCCCCCGAAATGAGTCTGGTCTGCTCTGAGGCCCCTTCCGCACATGCAGAATGATGCACTCTCAATCCACTTCCACACTTGTTTGCAAGTGGATTTTGCTATTCCGCACGGTAAAATCCAGCTGCAAAGTGGATTGAAAGTGGATTGAAAGTGCCTTATTCTGCACGTGCGGAAGGGGCTTTTGTGACAGCTGCTCGCCAGCCTTCCCGAGCAGAGGTCTTTCCCGTCACTGGCTGTTTGATCCTTTGAACAGGGGATGCTGGAGACTGGGAACTTCTACATGCCAAGCAGCTATTCTGCCAGTGAGCCCCAGGCCGCTCTCTGCCAGCATTTGGGGAAGGTATCCCCACTAGGGGAAGAGAAGGGACGACTGAGTGAGTGAAGGAACAACACGTAGAGTTTGAAAATGGAGAGGGAGTCGAATGAGGCACATCTTTTGGGGTCTCCGTTGGGGAGAAAGACAGGGTGTCGCTGATATAAACAAATAAACGTGCTTATCCAAACAGTCCCAAACCCTCGTAGCAGTGGTGGGATTCAGCCGGTTCGCACCGCTTCAGCAGAACCGGTTGTTAAAATGTTGCTTCTAAACAACCAGTTGTTAAATTGTTTGAATCCCACCACTGCCTAGTAGCATTTCCCCGAGATCTTCTCACCGCAAATAGAAAGGGAGAGCGTATTGACACTAATGATGGTATACGTTTGGATGGTACTATAATTATCCATTGCCTGCCTAAATTGTGTCTTCATTTATTTACTTTGTTTATTTCCCCAGTGGGAGGACCCAGAGCAATTTATATCATTCTTCTCTGCTCCTCCATTGCAGAGTTTACCAAGGCCTTGGGGGCGGGGGGTGGAGGGTGGGGGGAGGCCTACACTGATCCCAGCCCCGATTCCTACTCTTTTCCTTTCAGGGCATCGCCTCTTTCTTTCCGCCTCTCCCGCCTTCTATTTTGCAGCTCTGAGGAGAGGATTTTAATGGCTAGTCGCTATTGGGCTTTAAGTTGGTTTATTGATAATGATACGGTTTTTTGCTCTTGTTTTATAGTATTGATATTGATATTGAGTTTACATACTGTTGGAAGCTGCCTTAAGACGGGAGGGGAAGGACAGCCTATAAATGTAATTTAAAATAATAATGATAGGCAGGCAGGTAGGCAGGCAGGCAGACAATGATGATGATCATGGTGGTGGTGGTGGTGGTGACGACAGACAGACAGACAGACAGACAGACAGGCAGGCAGGCAGGCAGGCAGGCAGGCAGGCAGGCAGGCAGGCAGGCAGGCAGGCAGGCAGGCAGGCAGGCAGGCAGGCAGGCAGGCAGGCAGGCAGGCAGGCAGGCAGGCAGACGATGACGATCATGGTGGTGATGATAGACAGACAGACAGTCAGGCGGTCAGTCAGTCAGTCAGTCAGTCAGTCAGTCAGTCAGACAGACAGACAGACAGACAGACAGACAGACAGACAGACAGACAGACAGACAGACAGACAGACAGACAGACAGACAGTCGATGACGATCATGGTGGTGATGGTGATGATAGACAGTCAGTCAGTCGGACAGACAGACAGACAGACAGACAGACAGACAGACAGACAGACAGACAGACAGACAGACAGACAGACAGACAGACAGACAGACAGACAGACAGACAGACAGACAGACAGACAGACAGACGATGACGATCATGGTGGTGATGGTGATGATAGACAGACACTCAGGCGGTCAGTCAGTCAGTCAGTCAGTCAGTCAGTCAGTCAGTCAGTCAGTCAGTCAGTCAGACAGACAGACAGACAGACAGACAGACAGACAGACAGACAGACAGACAGTCGATGACGATCATGGTGGTGATGGTGATGATAGACAGTCAGTCAGTCAGTCAGTCAGTCAGTCAGTCAGTCAGTCAGTCAGTCAGTCAGACAGACAGACAGACAGACAGACAGACAGACAGACAGACAGACAGACAGACAGACAGACAGAGAACAAGGGAGTGAGGGGCAGAGGAAGTGAGATAAAGAGAGGGAGGGAGGGAGGGAGGGAGGGAAGAAGAAGAAGAAGAAGAAGAAGAAGAAGAAGAAGAAGAAGAAGAAGAAGAAGAAGAAGAAGAAGAAGAAGAAGGAGGAGGAGGAGGAGGAGGAGGAGGGAGGGAGGGAGGGAGGGAGGGAGGGAGGGAGGGAGGAGAAGGAGGGAAGAGGGGAGAAGAGGGAAGAGAGAGAGAGAGGAAGAGGAAGAGGAAGAGGAGGAGGAGGAGGAGGAGGAGTTTGGATTTATACCCCCCCTTTCTCTCCTGCAGGAGACTCAAAGGGGCTTACAATCTCCTTGCCCTTCCCCTCCAGACTGAAGGGATTTGTGTGTGTGTATTATATGTAGGTTTCTGTATATCAGGATATATATACCCTATCATACATAAGGCAAGCCATGACGATGACTCACTTTTGAAAGAGCTGTGCAGGAGTGCAAGCAGGGTGGGGGGATAGGCTGTGCTGAAGCGAGCGCATCACCGTATTCTACAGGCCACTGTATTTTCTCACACAACCGGCTTGATTGCTAGTATGCTATATGTAATACTTCATACTCTGCCTTTCTCCCCATGTTTCCCTCCCCTGCATTTCATCCTCACAACAACCCTGCAAGGTAGGCTAGGCTGAAAGTGAGACTTGCCCAAGGTCCCTTAGCAAGCTTCCATAGGAGAACAGGGATTTGAACCTTTGTACTTTCACACAAAAGAAGCCCTCAGTTCAGTCTCTGGTGGAGGTTTACCTGGAGGTACACAACCCACTGAGGTGGGTGGGGCTGAGAGAGCTCCGAAGAACTGTGACTAGCCCAAGGTCACCCAGCTGGCATGTGTTGGCGTGCACAAACGAATCTGGTTCCCCAGATCAGCCTCCACAGCTCAAGTGGCAGAGCGGGGAATCCAACCCAGTTCTCCAGATTAGAGTGCACCTGCTCTTCACCACGACACCACGCTGGCTCTCATGCAAGGCAGGCCATATCTGCACCCGCCCTGACCACCCAGAGATCAGGATTGGGCTGCCCAGCAGTTGGAACTGGGAGAATGAAAAACCTTCCAAACAGTTCCAAAGGTCTTGCCCGCTGCATCTCAACACTTGGGCCCCACTACTGTCTCTGTGCCGTGGCTTTTCCTGGCATTCCCCAGCGCGATGTGCATAATTGTTCTTTCCAGTGCGGCTTCACCTGTCAGGCACGGTTGTCATCAGGGATTAGCCTGCGACCGGCTGACAGCGTGCCAGATAGCAATGTTGACAGCGAAGGGCAGTGACAGGCAGGTGCCCCCGGTTAGCGAGCTGCCCCAATCTTCTGACACAATGGATTTGTGCACACTTGGCATTATGCAGGCCTGCAGTCACGGTCCTTCCAGACTTGCTCGCCGGAACATATGCGGCGGATTTGCAAATTCACACGGGTTGGCCGATCGTTCGGAAGAAGCAGAGTCAGTGGCTCCTTAGAGGACCAGCAAGACCCTCCACTGCCTCACCTTTCGTGCGCTCGTGCTCCCTTTGTCAGGTCCCCGAAATTAAAATGGATGATGCAGCAGCTGCTGAGAAATTAGGCCGCCGCAGATTGGGCCGTTGCTATTAGGAACTGGGCAAATGAAGTGAGCAGGGCTCGGTAGCGCTAATGGCAGGAGAAAATACAGTCTGGGAAACCTCTTTCCGACACTGAAGAGATTGTTAGCTCCCCCATCAGCCTTTGCGAGAGGGGGAGCTATAAATCAAAATTAACAACCAATTAACCCACACACACACGCGCGCACACACACGCGCGCACACACTGCAACTGTACCTCGGGAAGAGTTTCGACTCGAAGCCTGTTGCCGACACCTTGGAGCATACAAAAAAAAAATACTGAATGGTTTATTAAGGCCACAAGGCCAGCCAAAAGAAAACAAAAACAAATTCGGATTATACATATATACAAAAATCCATGGTCAAAGAAGCATCAACTTACAACATTATTACAATCGCCGTCATCTAACGCTGCTCCCTGTCTCAGCATGGATCTGTGCTTATTATATGCTAAACATACAAAATTTAGCTAGCTGCAAAGATATATAAGAAACCCGGTCTTCCGATAAAATTCTTGTAAGAGCTCAATCAGAGTCACCTGCGATTGAATTGGTATAACGAATTAGCAATGGTTGAATTAGAGACTTCCTTTCCCTTTTATGGAGCTCACAATGCACAGTAGGATGTGTGACATAGAGTCCACCTCCAGAGGTGGGATCCAGCAGGTTCTCACAGGTTCCCGAGAGTAGGTTACTAATTATTTGTGTGTGCCGAGAGGGGGTTACTAATTGGTGATTTTGCCACATGATTTTTGCCTTAGTTACACCCCTCCTCTCAGCAGTAGCGTGCAGAACTTGAAGCAGTCTAGCAGGAGGTGCACCGGCGTGCGTGGCAGCCTGTGCCTGCGTACATTCATTTCCCGCCCAAGGACCGGCGCAGTGGCTGCGTCCTTGCCACAGCCCCACCCAGGAATGCCCCACCCAGGAATGCCTGGCCACACCCCCATCATGCCCTGCCCAGCCCCATTGGCGCTACGCCACAGCTTGAATCCCACCACCATGGGAACCTGTTACTAAAATTTTTGGATCCCACCACTGTCCACCTCCCCTGAATTGCAAATACATACTCTCCTGTGCGGGGTGGGGGGGGGGGCGACCATACAAAGGGAATGGCCTTCCCCCACCCACCACCTACCCCTCACCCCTGCTGGTGGCCAGGGGAGAATGCAGCAGCTGGACTAAACTGCAGATGGGTGAATCTGGCCAAGCGCATATCCTTTTTGCTGCTGGGTGCGATTCAAGGTCTTGAGGTTGATGTGTGAAGCCCTAAATGGCTCGGGTTCCACCGACCTGCACCTGTGCCCATATAAACCTGCTCAGCACTGAGGTTGAGCCAGGGGGGAGGGGGCTCTCCTGGTGGTCCCTTTCCCCGCTGAAGTGCAGGCGAAGGGGTTTCTCCGTGGCTGGCCCCAGACTATGGAACATTAGCCAGTCGCTAATTCTTTATGGGGTTTGGCGTCTGGCAAAGACCTTCCTATTCACCCAGGGTTTTGGTCTTTGACCCATTTGATGCTCCGTCTGAAGGTCGCCGGTCTGGGGTGGGGGAAGGTGCGCGCGTTGGTAGTTCTATGGTTTTTAGAATGGTTTTATATGTTGATGCTTTTATTGTTGCTTTTAATTTTGTAAGCTACCCCAAGACTGCCGTATAGGGTGGGGTATACATTCTATGAATGAATGAATGAATGAATGAATGAATGAATGAATGAATGAATGAATGAATGAATGAATGAATCCCTATTTTCAGCATATATGGAAAGTTTTCCAGTCATGGCTACCCGTGTGATCCTAAACAGAGTTATATGCTTCTAAGTCCATTGAAGTAAATGTGTTTCAAAGAGTGTAAGACTATTTATGATCGCACTCTGACAAGCAGTCCAAGTGTAGGAGTGAGACCCCTATAAATTGAGTGGGACCCCTATAAATTGAGACTTCTAGACTGCCTTTCATTTTAGAAATGAAGTTGGGCTAGCCAATTGCCTGCAGAAAATAATATCCAGCACCTTTTAATAGAGGTTTAACGGGGTGTTATTTAGTAGGCTATTGAAACTTCAGTGGTGGCCCTTTCCACACAGCAGGAATATAACATCTTGAGGATGTTATGAAAAGTGTTGTGGGGGAAACGTTCACATAGCTCTCTCCCCAAAAATGTCTTCCGAACATTTTATTTCTCTCAATCTGGGTTTTTCAAAAAAAATTGCAACACTTTCAAAACTTTGTTTCCTGAAGGCAGGTTGAAGAAGTGTGCAGAAAAACCCACGGAAGCTTCCCACACTAAACTGTACTGCCATAACATCTATGCATGTCTATTGAATACTGTTTAAGCGTAATTCTACTCACGGTGTCTTAAATAAATGTAAACATACAATAAAAAGCAGTGCTCTCTCTCTCTCTTTTAGAATAAATATCCAATTAACATATAATTACCAGCCTTGTACAAACCTCACAGATCATTTTTGTTACATGAGGTACATAAACAGAAGGCTCAGCTGGAAAAAAAAGTACAAAATGCGCTCTATGAATATTCAGGCATCAATTACTGCACTGTCTCCATACCAAGAGCTCATTACAACGCCCATGTAAGGTGGCCAGTTCTGAGTTGGCAAATACCTGGCGATTTGGGGGTGGGCAGCCTGGGGAGAGGAGGGTTTGGGCAGGGAGGGGACCTTAGCAGAGCATAATGCCACAAACTCCACCCTGAAGAAGAAGAAGAAGAAGAAGAAGAAGAAGAAGAAGACGAAGAAGAAGAAGAAGAAGAAGAAGAAGAAGAAGAAGAAGAAGAAGAAGAAGAAGAAGAAGAAGAAGAAGAAGAAGAAGAGGAGGAGGAGGAGGAGGAGGAGGAGGAGGAGGAGGAGGAGGAGTTTGGATTTATACCCCACCTTTCTTACAAGCTGCTTTCCCTTCCTCTCCCCACAACAGACACCTTGTGAGGCAGGTGGGGCTGGGAGAGTTCCCAAGAACTGTGACTAGCCCAAGGTCACCCAGCAGTAATGTAGGAATGCGGAGACACATCTGGTTCACCAGACACGCCTCCGCCACTCAGGTGGAGGAGTGGGGAATCCAACCCAATTCTCCAGATTAGAATCCACCTGCTCTTAACCACTACACCAAAAGGCTTTTGACAAAGTTCCTCACCAGAGACTATTGAGAAAACTCAGCAATCAAGGAATAAAAGGGGAAGTCCTCCTATGGATTAAAAACTGGTTGAGAAACAGGAAGCAAAGAGTGGGTGTAAATGGGAAATTCTCATAATGGAGAGATGTAGGGAATGGTGTCCCCCAAGGATCCGTTTTGGGACCAGTGCTCTTTAACCTATTCATAAATGACATGGAAGTAGGGGTGGGTAGCGTGGTGGCCAAGTTTGCAGATGATACCAAGTTATGTAGGGTGGTGAGAACCACAAAGGATTGCGAAGAGCTCCAAGCGGATCTTGATAAATTAGGTGAGTGGGCTAAGAAATGGCAAATGCAGTTCAATGTAGCAAAATGTAAAGTGATGCACATGGGGGCAAAAAATCCAAACTTCACATACATGCTACAGGGGTCAGTGCTATCAGTCACAGACCAGGAAAGGGATTTCGGCATCTTAGTTGATAGTTCCATGGGAATGTCAACTCAATGCATGGCAGCTGTGAAAAAGGCAAACTCTATGCTGGGGATAATTAGGAAAGGAATTGATAATAAAACTGCAAAGATTGTCTTGCCCTTATATATAAAGCAGTTAGGTGCTGACCACATATTTGGAGTACTGTGTCCAAGTTCTGGCCGCCACATCTCAAAAAGGATATCGAAGAGATAGAAAAAGTGCAGAGAAGGGCAATGAGGATGATTGAGGGACTGGAGCACCTTCCTTGTGAGGAGAGGCTGTGGCGTTTGGGACTCTTTAGTTTGGAGAGGAGACGTCTGAGGGGGGATATGATTGAAGTCTATAAAATTATGCATGGGGTAGAAAATGTTGACAGAGACAACTTTCTCTTTCTCTCTTTCTCACAATACTAGAACCAGGGGGCATTCATTGAAAATGCTGGGGGGAAGAATTAGGACTAATAAAAGGAAACACTTCTTCACACAACGTGTGATTGGTGTTTGGAATATGCTGCCACAGGAGGTGGTGATGGCCACTAACCTGGATAGCTTTAAAAGGGGCTTGGATAGATTTATGGAGGAGAAGTCGATCTATGGCTACCAATCTTGGTCCTCTTGGATCTGAGATTGCAAATGCCTTAACAGACCAGGTGCTCGGGAGCAGCAGCAGCAGAAGGCCATTCCTTTCGCCACCTGCATGTGAGCTCCCAAAGGCATCTGGTGGGCCACTGCGAGTAGCAGAGAGTTGGACTAGATGGACTCTGGTCTGATCCAGCTGGCTTGTTCTTATATTCTTACGCCACACTGGCAAAGCAGGCATTTTCTCCCGAGGACTAATTTTGATCAACAAGATTAGCTGTAATAATGGGAGATCTCCATGTGTCCCCTGGAAGCTGGCAACCCTCGGTCCATGTCTACACAGTATGCCTCTGTTAAAGGGACAGGGCATTTTTTTCCCCAGGTCTCTTGGCAACCCATGTGCATGCAGAAACATTGCCAGTGTGGATGTAAGGGATCCCTCTTCCCTGGGAACTGTGCCTCCCATGAGGCAGTCTGCTGGATGAAACAAAGCACATGACTCCAGAGAGCGGCCAGGCAACAATGAGACCATATGTTCTGAGTCAACACAGGCCAGGGGCTCTGTTGTGCAAGCGAGTGCAGGGAGACAAAACCACCATGAGCGAGAGATGCTTCCAGCGAGCCTGTGCACGCTAAGAACCAGTGAACGCATGCGTAGTGTAGCGACAAAGATGCTCTCCAACTGAACGTGTGCCTAGGTAGCAATAGAGGTGAAGCCACTTCCGAGCTACAAATCTGAATATGAACAGTCCCTCCAAAGCCTTCTGATCTTCAAGACCAACGCTCATAATATCAATGACAATATTCAAAATATTGTCGAAGGCTTTCATGGCCGGAATCACTGAGGCATTGTGTGGTTTCCGGGCTGTAAATCGGTGCTCTAGTGGCATTTTCTCCTGACGTTTCACCTGCATCCGTGGCTGGTGTCTTCAGAGGATCTCAGATGATCCTCTGAAGACGCCAGTCACAGATGCAGGCGAAACATCAGGAGAAAATGCCACTAGAGCACAGACTTACAGCCCGGAAACCACACAACACCCCAATATTCAAAATGTTGTCCTGTGAAGAGAAATGTGCTTGATGGAACATTTCAGGATGTTGGGAACATGTAAAATTCCCACCTCGTCTGCATATCTGAAAACTCAAAATCCGGATTCAGACTTGGAACGAAACCAAAGCGTTGGTGGTGAAATCGAAATTGTAATGCTATTCTCAATTGCGTTTGTGGCTTGCCCAAATTTTAATTCCCGGTCTGTTTTTAAATGGCATCTGTCGCCAGTCTTATTTTAACGCTGATCTAAATGAGCTTTTACTCAATTTTAATCTACATGTATTTTAATTAGATTGGATCGGACTTTAATTATTATAACTGTTTTGACTGTTTTAGTTGGTGATTTAAACAGATTTTTTTTTTTGCGTGGTTTATTGCTGTAAGCCACTCTGAGCCCTGGCGGAGAGAGCGGTGTACAAATCAAACTAAATAAACAAACAAACAGACTTCAGATCTTAATGGAAGAATTCACCTGTCTGTGCTTGAACCCACTTTATACGTTTCCAATTGAAGCTCCTGCTGATGTAGATCCATGCACTGTGAATGTCACACACGAGGTGCACTGCTATGCATATGAGCTGAGAAGGGGTTGGATCCAACTGGTTTTCCTAGTGGTGAAAAAGAAAGGAAGGACCTTATTGGACCACCGTGCTGGGGATCATAAGACCTGCACATGCTAAAGGCATGCAGAACAGGGGCTATTGCAGAGGTGGGATCCAGCAGGTTCTCACAGGTTCCCGAGAGTAGGTTACTAATTATTTGTGTGTGCCGAGAGGGGGTTACTAATCGGTGATTTTGCCACGTGATTTTTGCCTTAGTTACGCCCCTCCTCTCAGCAGTAGTGCGCAGAACTTGAAGCAGTCTAGCAGGAGGTGCGCCGGCATGCGTGGCAGCCTGCGCCTGCGTGCATTCAAGCTTCCTTCAAGGACCCGAGGCGCTTGGTGGCTGCGTCCTTGCCAAAGCCCCGCCCAGGAATGCCCCGCCCCTGGAATGCCCGGCCATGCCCCCGTCGTGTCCCCCGCCCAGCCCCATTGGTGCTACGCCACAGTTTGAATCCCACCACCATGGGAACCTGTTACTAAAATTTTTGGATCCCACCACTGGGCTATTGTTAAGAGGGAAATGGGGTGAGGTTGATTATGAACAGCTGGGTGGATCTAACCTCGTGTGTATAAGTATCTAGAGCTGAGAAGCACAATACAAGTCTGTCTGTGAAGAATCCCCTCTGTTTCACACCAAAAACAGGATATCAGGGATGTACACATTCAGCTTTGGCTTGTTTTAATTGTTGAAAATATTGTCCATTATCTGTATGTTTATACTGGCTTCAGTGAGGGGGAAACCTCCTGCTCTGTCATTTCTCACCCCACGCCCACCTAGGACGAAGTTGTGACGGACTGTAACTCTCACCCAAGGGAACCTCCATAACCACATCGCTGGTTATGGAGGTTCCGTCCCCGTTGTACCGTCCCCGTTGTACAGGCCATTAAAATTCTCTCTCGTAAAACCGGCCACGGATGCAGTAGAACGAAGCTGAGCTCCCTCCATCCTTTCCTGCCGGAACCTGGCTGTGTTGAGTTAGAGAACGGAAGCCCAATAGCTTTCCTTCTGCAAAGCAACAAGCTTGCCTGTTAAAATACTGGAAGGAATCAAATACAGCCAGACAAGCCTGCTGCAGTTTAGCTGCCTCACTGAACGGTGCTGCCGCCGCGCTCCCTGTTTTACAGAGAGAATGCAAGCATGTACGCTGCCTCTATCTCTGGAGAGCATATCATATAAATTCTCTGGAGAGCACATCATATAATTTTTTTCTAAATAAATAAAATATTTAGAAGTGCTCTTTTCTGGAGCCATGCCATGCAGAACTACATCCCACCCCAAGGCAGGGTTGTGATGGGGTGGGGGTGAGTGATGCTCTGCGCAGAGATTCCAATCAGAGCCATTGTTTGGTATGAACATCAGCTAAACTCTCTGGTTGGACAAGGTTGCTGCCAGGCACCTATCTGCTGTCATGCTTTCAACTCGCGACCCTTTGCTGCCCTGGGGAACTGACACTTACTTATGGCAGGGGAAACGGAAAGCAAATCTTAGCTTTAGCCTAATCAGTTTGAACCCCATTGGGAGTAGTTACCCTTCCAAAGTGAGCAAGCAGGGTGTGCTCGACCCAGATTTTGATTGGTTATATTACAAGTGCAGGTCTCTGCAAGATTTCTGTCATCTCATATTGTGAGGAATTTACACTAGTGTGGCTGTCCTGGTTCACCTCAAAGACCATGGGTACGTCCAGTACCCATGAGCCAGCATGGTGAAGTAGTTAAGAGAACTGGGCTCTAATCTGGAGAACTGGGTTTGGTTCCTCACTGCTCCCCATGAATGGTGGACTTTTATCTAGTGAACTGGATTTGTTTCCCTGCTCCTCCACCGCAGTGGCGTATTTGCCTAGGGACAGGGGGTACCCTGGGCGGCACTAATCTGGTCACGTGGGGGCGCAAAATCATGTGATCAGAAAGATGGCAAGGCAAGGCTGCCTTGTCATCTTGTGGTGCCCTTGGCCCCACCCATGTCAGAGGACCTCCTAGGCCTCGCCCCCCTCCCGGCTGCCAGCTCCCCCCCCCAAGCCCCACCCCCCTCCCGGCTGCTGGCTCTGAGCTGGCAGCTGGCAGTCCCTTCTGCCCTCCCCTCTGGGGAGGACAGAAGCAACTGGAAGGCTCCGTGCTGGGGCCTTTGCTTTTATAACCTCAGGGTATGTGGCCCAGGTGTGGGGGGGCGCACCCAGAGAATTGATGTCTCCGGGCACCGTTTCCCCCCCTCTGCTCCACCTGCAGCTTGCTGAGTAACCTTGGGCTAGGGCTAGTCACAGTTCTTCAAAACTCGCTCAGCCCCACATCCCTCACAAGATCTTTGTTGTGGGGTGAGGAAGAGAAGGAGTTTGTAAGTCGCTTTGGCCCCTTCCGCACATGCAGAATAATGCACATTCAATCCACTTTCACAATTGTTTGAAAGTGGATTTTGCTATTCCGCCCAGCAAAATCCAGCTTCAAAGTGCATTGAAAGTAGATTGAAAGTGCATTATTCTGCATGTGCGGAAAGGGCCTTTGAGACTCCTTGCGATTGAGAACAGCGGGTATAACTCCAAACTACTCTTCTTCATCTTTATTTTCTTCTAATGTAGGGGTGTCCAACTCTGGCGCTTCAGATGTTCATGGACTACAATTCCCATCGGCCCCTGCTGATGGGAATTGTAGTCCATGAACATCTGAAGCGCCAGAGTTGGACACCCCTGTTCTAATGCTACAGTTCCCAGGATTCTTTGGAGGAGAGAGACTAAGCCAGTTTGCTTAGACTATAGATGTGACCCAGATATATGAATGTAGGTGTTGCCGAGAACATCTAACATAGCTGTGTTGTGCTGATGCAAAAAGAATACATCATTTCTGTGTTCACGTAGTAAGTTTGGGAAAGATTACCATTCAACAAACAGGTCTACGTAGGAACGAACACAGACAGGATTCCTGTATTACTTATAGGGACATATCACTTTTTCTCCCTGTGGTCAAAAAGGAACATGAAATGTCTAACTACATACATAGTTTCATCTTCTAAATATATATGTGCACAAATCTATAGAAAGATTCATGAATTGCTAGTGGATATCTCATCTGCTGTGCAGGCACAGAAAAATCACAGGTCAATGTACCTGGATTGCTAAAAATAATACACTGGCTTCATGTAACATCTGATAAATGGGAATAAGGGTAGCTTAACAGAGGAAGATTACAAAAGAGACATTTGAAGGGAAATGGATGGATACTGCATTTGTGGATAGATGAATGAATGAATGCGATTTGACGTGTCTGTACACAAAGAGCAATGATGCATGTATGTGGAGGGGGCAGAGTACATTGTCAGGCGTCTATATGGCTGTGCGCACCAATTGTTAGCATTGCAAATACATATCTGCATTTAAACTATTCATGCATTATGAGAGCTATACCCAAAGTGGATCCACGGTGCGTGTGAGTGAACAAGCACAAAAGACATATGCAGGCATGTACATAAGGATTTCAGTGTTACAAGTCTTGTTTAGCTCACAAGGGAACAGTTGCTTATAACGCACAAGTATGCGTGCAGTCACGATACATGTATAACATTACTTAAGCAAAACATGTTACAGATGACCTCTTGACTCTCTTGAAAATAGATCATGGGCGAATCTGCATTTGAACAGTTATAACTGTGTCCTGAGTATGTGTACCAAAGCACAGGTGGCATTTCCAACCTGTTTTGCTTCAATTGATGCCGACAATCCATCTTCAAACAGAAAATTAGACAGGGAGTGTAGATCCTGTGTGATCTCTCATTCTGGCCCCTTCTGCACGTGCAGAATAAGGCACTTTCAATCCCCTTTCAATGCACTTTGCAGCTGGATTTTGCTATGCGGAATAGCAAAATCCACTTGCAAACCATTGTGAAAGGGGATTTAAAGTGCATTATTCTGCAAGCTGCTTTCCCAACCTGAAATGGCTCTGGGTCGCACCCATTATTTTACTGGAGCAGGAACATGCATGTGTACCACTGAACTTCCTATGCAGTCTCCATTTTGGGTCGGGAAACCAAACGTGGGGAAGTCCACTCTTTCGATCTACCATGATTCTGATCCAAATTGGAGCCCTACGTGGTTAGAAAAGGAGCTCCCTCACAGCAGACATGCGGTTGTCCGAAACAAAGTCCAGCTGGGAAAACCCACACATAAATTAATAAGTGTAACAAGCTATGTGGCATTCAACCAATCTTTCTCCTGGTGAAAAGAGGAGGTGGATCACAATAGAATGCTGGGAGGACAAAATCAGAACATACACTATTGTGGCCAAATTATGAATCGATATCCAAAAGATGAACTTGAGGACAAATGGAGTCCTTATTTTTCATACCAATCTGATCTGACCACATAAAAACAAAATAACTTGAAAGCTGGAACTTAACAATGTTTAAGATATAATAAATGGACTAGTAAAAATGGTTAGAAGTATATAAATGATAAAGATTTCAAAATCTTATAAAGTCTGTCCAGAGGTGGGATCCAGCAGGTTCTCACAGGTTCCCGAGAGTAGGTTACTAATTATTTGTGTGTGCCGAGAGGGGGTTACTAATTGGTGATTTTGCCACATGATTTTTGCCTTAGTTATGCCCCTCCTCTCAGCAGTAGTGCGCAGAACTTGAAGCAGTCTAGCAGGAGGTGCACCGGTGTGCGTGGCAGCCTGCGCCTGCGTGCATTCGTTTCCCGCCCAAGGACTGGCGCAGTGGCTGCGTCCTTGCCACAGCCCTGCCCAGGAATGCCCTGCCCCCAGAATGCCTGGCCACGCCCCCATCGTGCCCCGCCCAGCCCCATTGGCGCTATGCCACAGTTTGAATCCCACCACCATGGGAACCTGTTACTAAAAATTTTGGATCCCACCACTGAGTCTGTCTAATAAATAGAAGATGATATATTGGGATCCATTATATAATATGTAAATATGAGGGGTGGATTTCTTTTTCTTTGACGTAATTGTGTCTGTTTTCGATTATTTCTTTTGCCTTTTTTCTTTCTCGTATGTTTAATAAATGTTGAAAAACAATTAAAAATATTTTTTTAAAAAAAGAGGTGGGATACCTTTTTGCCACCTCAAAAAACTAGGCTGAGGATCAAGGGATCTGCATGGATACAGGGACAGGGGCTCTACTTATGAGGAGACCGTAGTGAGCATGAGTGAAAAATCTGAATGGATCCCTAACCCTTAATCTTCAAGAGAGATACTACATAGCGCTGCTGGTTTATCTGCTTAAGGTCAGCATCAGTGGTCAGTCTTGTAATGAACATGACAAGCTGCCCAGAGGTGCCACGGGAAGTACACAGGGGCACCGTGGCACCCACAGGGAGCACATTGAGAAACCCTGACCTAAATACCTCACAGGCTTGTTTTTGTGGGGAAAAAAATTGGAGAAGGGGCAAACTTGTGAGCCCACTATAGGTCCCCATTTCAGAGAAAAGCAGGGTACAAACATCTAAATAAATACTAATGCCCTATGACAAGGCCAAAACAAAGAAGACCAGGCCACAGAGCTCACATTTTGTGCTTCATTTTGAGAACCAGCATAATGTCGTGGTTAAGAGGAGGCGGGTTCTTATCTGGTGAACAGGATTTGTTTCCCCACTCCTACGTTCCTGTTGGGTGACCTTGGGCCAGTCACAGTTCTCTCAGGACTCTCTCAGCCCCTCCTATTTCTCAAGGTGTCTGTTGTGAAGACAAGAAGGAAAAAGAGTTTGTAAGCTACCTTGAGTCTCCTTACAGAGAGAAGGGGGGGTATAATCCAAACTCTGCCGCCGCCTCCTCCTCCTCCTCCTCCTCCTCCTCCTCCTCCTCCTCTTCTTCTTCTTCTTCTTCTTCTTCTTCTTCTTCACAATATTCTAAGTTGCAAACCCCCGTGAATGCCCTGACAGAAAAATTAAAATAAAATTGAACAAACCGCTTCCTCTAACAGAAAAAAAATTGCCCGGCCACCCATTAACCATCACGAAAGCAGAGCCATCAGGCCTTCCGCAGTGACGCTCTGGGGACCCATTCATGTATGCAGAAAAATCTGCCGTTGTGAATTAACCCACAGAAATGAAAAGAAAATGACCAAGTGAAAAGCGAAAATGCTCCAGAAGCCATGAAACATCGCAAGCAGCTCAGAGTCAGTTGAAAGGGGGGGGAGTGGATGGGATCCTAGAGGGGGGTCCTAGAAGGGGGGATCTTGGGGGCACAGGCTCCCAGTCTGAATAAATAAGGGTAAGGACCTGGTCCGGTGTATGCTTATTCAGAAGGAAAGTCCCACAGTGCTCCCTAGATCTACTTCGAGGCAAGCATGCGTACGATCCCACACTTTGCCGTATTCAGCGGCATTGCAGCCTGAATGAAGAAAGTGACAGGCAAGTCAAAAGGCCTACAGCCGGAAGGCCGAGCACGCATGTTACAAGCCCCTGCTTTGCTCAGCCGGTTTTTTTTCTACGGCACAATCAGTGCGCAGCAGGACATGAGGGGAAGAGACAGATCCTTGCCTCAAGGAGCTTACAATTTAAATGTTTGTAGCGTGGGGAACAGCAAGCTGACACCGGGAGAGGAGGGGCCGGGAAGGGAGCAAAGCTGGCGCTTGAGCTGATGCAACTTGCAGCGCTGGAGTGTGGAGTGTGCACAGAAAGGCTGTGGGTGTATCAAATCAAATGGCCAGGCGGCTTTTGCAAATGGGGCTGCCAACCTCCAGGTAGTGACCAAAGCAATTACACCAATGCGTACCTATATTCACAAAATGAGTAATATTTCAACCAATAATAAACTGGAATACAACTCTGTCTTTCTATCTGAAGAGTTCCACATAGTTTTCAGCCCAAGATGGGGGGTTTTTCCCCTAGCCTCAAAATGTTTTAGATGCATCCTGGATGTCCATGTTAGCAATTCTTTTTGTGAGAACATTTTCAAAACGTTTTCACTCGCTGTGCGTATATCTTTAAAATGTTTCCTACCGCTCTCTGCAGTCCCTGGGCTGTCTCCTTGCCTCCACTGTATCTCCTGTTTACCTCATTTTAAAAAACATGGGGGGAGGTGATCTCTTCAAACCGACAAAGACGCAACCCCTGAAGAATTGCAGCATGAGGTTTGGAAGCGTCAAAACTATGAATCCACAGAGACATTAAAATAAAATCGGAGAATCCTGAAATGATGGCCAGGAAGTGTTTTCGAGGGGGTGAGTGTGGACATACCCGGGGGGACTGGACTGAAAACGCTTTGCAAATGTTTTCAGTAACTTGTGTGGAATTGGCGATGATCTAAAATGATAATCAAACTAGGGAAATGCAACGTCCATAAACATGTGTCAAAAACCACGTCGCAGATCTGGCTTAGGTCTTATTGAATCAGTTCATATCATCATTGTGTGTTCGTGTGATTGGTGTTTGGAATATGCTGCCACAGGAGGTGGTGATGGCCACTAACCTGGATAGCTTTAAAAAGGGCTTGGACAGATTTATGGAGGAGAAGTCAATCTATGGCTACCAATCTTGATCCTCCTTGGTCTCAGATTGCAAATGCCTTAGCAGACCAGGTGCTCAGGAACAGCAGCAGCAGAAGGCCGTTGCTTTCACATCCTGCAGGTGAGCACCCAAAGGCACCTGGTGGGCCACTGCGAGTAGCAGAGTGCTGGACTAGATGGACTCTGGTCTGATCCAGCAGGCTAGTTCTTATGTTCTTATGTTCTTATCAAATAACAACAAAATTATATAAAATTCTGTATAATTTACAAAAATTTGTATAATTTTGTTGTTATTTGATGATATGAACTGATTCAATAAGACACAAGCCAGATCTGCGACGTGGTTTTTGATACACGATGATCTAAAACGTACATTCCCAGCATCTGCTGTGACATAACAAGGGATCCTAAATTGCACGGCGGATCCTAAATCACCCAGCCCCTAATTGCCTGGTTCTTCCCACTTGGGGTTATCCACAGGCCAGAAAAAGAAAAGAAAAAAAACCCGCTTGTCCTTAAGAGTGACTTAATCCAATGAAGCCCTTCTCACAGAACCGAGATAAGCCTTGTTACCTGCTAATGGTTTCAGATTAAGCTCCTGTTAAAAGTTCCTTTAAAAAAAGAAGTTAGCAACCATAGGTGCCCAAACCAGCTAATCTTAATCCTATCCATGCAAAACCGGCGGCCAAATGCTGTCTGGGCGCACAGGGGTGCCACGCCACGCCACGCCACGCCCTCACCCCACCCCCACCCCTTGAAAGCCAGGTGACGCTTTTGTTCCTGACTTTATTCCCGGAACAGCTTTACCTACTACATTGAGTTCCTCAGAGGAAGGGAAGGATTTAAAGGGGCAAAAATATGTCCCTAAAAATAAATATATCCCCTGCGGGTCAAAGCTACTGACAGCGCAAGGTGGTTGTCAGAGATTGAACCTAGTTTACTGAGATGCATTCCTAGTTCAATGTAGTGAAAAGTGGTGAAAGGGAAGGTAGCTACTTCACGTGCAAACCCACAACTTTTCCTGGGCATCTTAACTGCACCATAGGCCCCCCAAGCAAAGCAGTGCGTGAGATACTTACATGCACATGTGGTTGTGATGCCCTTATATAAAGCAGTGGTGCGACTGCATTTGGAGTACTGTGTTCAGTTCTGGCCGCCACATCTCAAAAAGGATATCGAAGAGATAGAAAAAGTGCAGAGGAGGGCAACGAGGATGATTGAGGGACTGGAGCACCTTCCTTATGAGGAGAGGCTGCAGCTTTTGGGACTCTTTAGTTTGGAGAGGAGACGTCTGAGGGGGGATATGATTGAAGTCTATACAATTATGCATGGGGTAGAAAATGTTGACAGAGAAAATTTTCTCTCTTTCTCACAATACTAAAACCGGGGGAATACATTGAAAATGCTGGGGGGGGGGGGGGGGAATTTAGGACTAATAAAAGGAAAAATTTCTTTACACAACGTGCGATCGGTGTTTGGAATATGCTGCCACAGGAGGTGGTGATGGCCACTAACCCGGATAGCTTTAAAAGGGGCTTGGACAGATTTGTGGAGGAGAAGTCGATCTATGGCTACCAATCTCGATCCTCCTCGATCTGAGATTGCAAATGCCTTAGCAGACCAGGTGCTCGGGAGCAACAGCCGCAGAAGGCCATTGCTTTCACCTCCTGCACGTGAGCTCCCAAAGGCACCTGGTGGGCCACTGTGAGTAGCAGAGTGCTGGGCTAGATGGACTTTATGCACAAATTCTAATGTCCCCCTCCCCACAAAAATCTTTTCTTGAGCATTCACCTGGGGCCACCACCTGGCTTGGAAAGGAGGCCACGCCATGCAATGAAACTCAGTCCCCTCCTAATTCTTTGCAGATCGAAGGCACAAATTCACTCTGTGGCAACTACACTGCAGCCCCCTCCCCACTTATAGCCCCCTGATGCCCTTCCATGTTCTCTCCCCCAGAGCTGTCTTAACACATGGGCATGCCAGGCAGTGGCAGGGGCACGAGCAGTGGTGGGATTCAGCCAGTTCGCACCACTTCTGCAGAACCAGTTGTTAAAATGGTGCTTGTATACAACCAGTTGTTACATTATTTGAATCCCACCACTGGGCATGAGCACAGGGCCCCCATACCAATCTATGTATGTTGTGCCTTGCTCTCAAGAAATAAATAAACACCATAATAAACTATAAATATTTATACTTTATATTTGTACTCCGCCAATTGCCAGAAGGACTCGAGGCGGCTTTACATATCAACCCACGATGAAAACATCATAAAAACCATACAAAATTGCAAAAACACAAACGGAAACACTAAAACCAGTTTGAAACTAACGATATAAGGGAGCAGGCGTTACTTTTACTGGAAAATGCAAATTGGGCATGTATTCCCCTCAAGACAATATTAATGCTAATGCTTGTGATCGCAAGTGGACCCTGGCATTCGCCTCTGATCTAGCAGCCCGGTCCCCTCTGCAACCACACGTGCGTGAATGTGGACGTATCTCACGCACTACATCACGTCAAAGCGTCGTGCAGGTAGGGGCACCAGTGCATTGCTTTGCGGAGTGTGTGTGTGTGTGGGGAGGGGGGGAGGGTATAACTCTGCCCTGTTCTCCCCACGTGTGCAAAAACCCAGCCTCTCTGGGGTGCTTGCAGGAGTATTTTTTGTTCAGGCCCCCAATGCACGCATACACACCACACGACCCCACTCTCCAGATCCTGGCTGGGCGTGCGCACGCACCTCTGCACACAGACAATGCACAGAGGGGTCACCACAGCGCACGGCCAAGGAGCCCTCCCCCGATCTCCCTTCCTCTCGCCCTTCCCCAAACGCCACCGCCCTCCTCTCCTCACACCCCCCCCCCCCCGGTTAAGGGGCTGCCGCAGCTCCCTCCCGCTGCCCCCTCCATCCCCAACCGAGCGCCCTCTAGCGGCGCCGCCCCGCACCGCCAAGCAGCCGGCGAGGGAGGCGACCGGCAGTCCGGCTCGCCCGCCCGCCCGCCCGCCCTTCGCGCAGCACCGCCCGCTCCACAGCAGCTCCATCCTGCAGGTAGGCAAGCCGGCGCCCAGCCTCCGCCGCCGCCGCCTCCGGGGCAGCCGGCCTCGGTTTGATCCCCGCCTGGGGGGGGGGGGGAGGATGGGGGGCGGGGAAGAGGGGAAAAAAGGGGTTGCCCAGAACGGGGGGCGCCCCGAGGAGGCTGTAGGCAGGGGATGCAGAAGAGCTGGGCAGAGAGCGGTTGCAAAAGGGGGTGCATGGGGGGAGGGGTACGGAGGTGGTGGGTAGGAGACTGGGGGTACGGAGTGGAGAGGGGCCAGATGGGGGAAAGGCTGCAGGCACTGCGGGGGCACAGGTGGGGGCAGATAGAAGGGGTGTGGGGCAGGGAGGTTGAGATCAGAAGGGGGGATCCTCGGAGGGGAGGGGAATTGGGGAGGGGGCCTCGTGGATGAGGGGTACAGGTGCTTCGGGTTCCCCACAGCCCGAGGAAGGAGGCGGACAGGATCCGGGGCTGTGCTTGTGCAGCTGCATCGAGATGCTGTGAGCAGCACCGGAACCCTGTGGCTGGGAGGGGGGGCAGAGCCGTGGGGGCAGCTCTTCTGCCCGCACAGGGCCTCCCCCACCCACACGCCCCTTGCTTGGCGCAGGGCGTAATTAGGGGGAGGCTGGCAGGGCGCCACACGTCAGGGCAGAGACAATGGGCCAGCCTCCCCCGGGGCGGTTGTTGTGCCAACACACTGCTAATGTGATTAGAGGAGCATCTCCCAGCCAGCCCCTGGCCTCCTGGGCAGCGTGTGTGAGTGTGTTCAGATGGGGGGGAGCATGGGGTGGGTTGGGAGGCCGAGGGCAGACTGGGCATAGGGAGAGAAAGGTCAGTGAAGGCCGTGTCCCCTGGAGCATCCCAGAGGGTGAATCGAGGCCGGGCTGGAGCGTGCCCGCACGCCTATGGGTGCGTGCATGCCCCTTCAGAGCGGGCGGGCCTTGCACAAGGGGGCTGGAGATTGAGGGGACATCCCTATTCCCCCTGAGGTCACGCGTGCGGGAAACCCGTGCTTTCTGGGGACAGGTGTATGTGTGGCACCCTGGCACCAGGCTCGTGAGCGTGGCCGGGTGCGACGGCGTGGCTGGGATTCTAGTAACACGCTGTCTGCTTGTGCCACGGCACCTCAGCTCACATGTGGAGAGGTGCGACGTTTATCGGTGTCGGAGCAGCGGCGGTCGTTCAGACACAGAGACGCAGCCTGTGCGCCCGAAGCGGCGCGGGGGTCAGAGAGTCTCCTGTGGAGTAGCTAATGATTATTTCACACATGATGGGTTTCTGGCACAAATAGCCCTCCTGTGCAGAAAATGGCCTCTAGCCCATCGCCTGTGACAAAAGGCCTCTGTGTCTATTTCGCCACAGGTAAACGGCATAGGAAGCCCTTTCTGGGCTGGGCGTACCGAAGGGCCAGTTAGACGCGAGTGCCCACATCAAATATGCACCATTTCCTGTGCGGAAGCAATATCTGCCTGGGGAAAAGCACGTTGCGTTGACCAGACTTTGATGTGGCCCCGTTGTGTGTTTCGTGTGCCACCGGGACCTCTGAGTTCTCGCTCTGGGCGCGTGTGCCTCCGTTGGCGTGCAAACGGCGTAGCGCACCTCGATGACCCTCATGCGCCCGGGGGGGGGGGCCCTAACTGGGTGCAGAGGCAGCGTGAAAAATGTTTAGTCAATTAACTGATTAGATACTTTGAAGAGACTATGGCATGCCTTGTGCGGTCCTTCCCGATGCGTTGACTCGGATCTGGGGAGAGATGCGCTGATTTGAGCCTGTGAGTATGATGCTGGACGTTTTGCCCTAAAGAGGCTGGTGGGAAAATGTCCCCCAATCACGTAAGAGAACGGCAGCTTTAGGCTTTCTTCTGTTTCCATGTGCTCCAAAACCCTCTTAACCATAGGTGTCAAACTCGCAGCCCTCCAGATGTTATGGACTACAGTTCCCATCATGCTGGCAGGGGTGATGGGAACTGTAGTCCATAACATCTGGAGGGGCACGAGTTTGACACCTGAGCTCTTAACCGACTAGGACTAACTGCCCCCTTGCTGCAACCCTTTACTGCCCCCTTCCTACAAGATCCTACAACCCTTGGTTTTAAACCTTCCCCTCATGCCCAAGTTATTCCATTCCCAGAGAATGAAGGAAGGAATCTATGTGGGGGGGGGGGGGAGATTAAAATAAATCCCTGCTGAAATGGGGAAAAGGGAAGTCCTGGGAATAGTAAAGGGTAGCTTGGTAGAGAATATTTGGAAGCGGGACCCTTTCTCGTCCCTCCCGCAGCTGGGCTGGCTTCTCCCCTCATTGGGGCCTCCCCCGTTGGGGCTCTACTCTATTGGCAGGAAAAGTTTGTGGGATGGAGATGAAGTTCCTCCTTCTAACAGTGACAAGGCGTCCTATCGACCCGACATGGCTGTGGATGCAACAGGGCTGGGTCATGTTACCCGGAGATGCCAGCTTCGGGGAAAGACAGAGAGGGAGGGCTCCCGGGAAACTTGGTTGACTGAAAGAGTGGGAGTCACGAGGGAACCGGACTACTCTAGCTTGGGTTTGAGGCCTGGGGCATTCAGCAGGGATATTCCGTCAGACACAGATGCCTGGGACTTTGAAGGAAGGGGCCACGACTCAGCGGGTTAGCATCGTCAAAGGGCGTGAGTGGTTCTGCCTCCTCTGCATAGGAGGCCATATAATCGAGCTGGGAGTCGAGGTCCCCAAATGGGTATGTGTCAGTCATATTGGGTGTTATCCGTTTTAAGCAGCAGTGGCGTAGTGGTTAAGAGCAGGTGCGCTCTAATCTGGAGAACTGGGTTTGATTCCCCGCTCTGCCACGGGCTGTGGAGGCTTATTTGGGGAACTAGATTAGCCTGTGCACTCCAACAGACGCCAGCTGGGTGACCTTGGGCTGGTCACAGTTCTTGGGAGCTCTCTCAGCCCCACCCACCTCACAGGGTGTTTGTTGGGGGGGGGAAAGAGATTGTAAGCCCCTTTGAGTCTCCTGTAATTGATACCTATTATTATACCCATGATTGCACATCCTTTGCTGTCACAGGAGCATCTCCTGACCCTCCTTTTAAGTGACGGCCTTTCCAATACTTAAAGAGAATAATCGTGTCTCCTTTTAATCTCCTCTTTTCCAGACTAAACATTTCAAGTTCCTTCAGCCTTTCCTCCCACCCTTTTTTCACTCGTGTACCCCCTGGCAACCCATTTCCCTAAAACTGTACCACCACCACCCCCATATTAGCAAACCCATTAAATAATTTTTTTCCAGCGTGGTGTGGTAGGTTAGGGCAGGTGCGCTCTAATCTGGAGAACCGGGTTTGATTCCTCGCTCTGCCACTTGAGCTGTGGCGGCTTACCTGGTGAACCAGATTAGCTTGTGCACTCCAGCACATGCCAGCATGGTACCCTTGGTCTAGTCACAGTTGCTCAGAGCTCTCTCAGCTCCACCCACCTTACAGGGTGTTTGTTGTGGGGGTGGTGGAAGGAGATTGTAAGCCCCTTTGAGTCTCCTAACAGGAGAGAAAGGGGGTGTGTGAATCCAAACTCCTCCTCCTCCTCCTCCTCCTCCTCCTCCTCCTCCTCCTCTTCTTCTTCTTCTTCTTCTTCTTCTTCTTCTTCTTCTTCTTCTTCTTCTTCTTCTTCTTCTTCTTCTTCTTGTGTACCCCAATTGTTCTGTTGTGCACCTCTAGAGATAGAGGAACCACTGCACTGTACGATACTCAAGAGTTCTTAGGAGTTTAGTCCAGGGGCATCTGGGGGACCACTAGCATTTTGTAGCGATCAAAGTGAAGGGGGGATTACCAGATGGAAAACAAGGTGGAGGTCTTGTGCCTGGAAAACCTTTGTAGAGGGTGGGATTCTGGCAGGTGTTACCGTTCTTACCCCTGGTGTGAGAAGTCGCCCTTAGCAGCAACTCCTCCTTCTTCACAGCTGTTGACAGCGCAAATACCTGTGGCCTTTGCAACCTGCCTTCACAGAGAGCCAGGAAAGGTATTTGGAAATTAATCTCTGTGGGAGTTCCTGTATTGCAGGCTAGTATTGAAGAGGGGCCCTGGGTCGGACTGGGTAGCCCAATGGGTAGTGTGCAGTGAATCAGAAGAAACCGGAATTCCTGGGATGGAAAGAAAGGTTAGGCTGGAGAAGAGGAGCTAGGAATACCCCACAGTTTAATGTGTGGGGGGGGGCATGCCCTCCCCATCTTATTTGCCTGCCTGCTATGACCCCTTTTCCTGAGCAGAGGGGGGCCGGTTCCCACCAGCTTTGGTCCCCTGCCTGTTGTCCTTTATTTGCACTGATGGGATTCTTTGACGCCGTGAAGAGATCTCCTTTTATTCCCCCCCCCCCGCCGCCCATGCGAAAAGGCCTGGGGAGTCCCCTGTCTAGTCTCAATGAGTCATGCCTTGTTCTTCATGCTGAGCAGGGGGGTTGAGGCATTGCCAACGCAGAGAAGCCATCCCAGTCCAATTTTTCCTGAATTGCAAGGCCTCCGGGGCAGAGACTCCAGCCGTTTGTATGTTCTCTGCCTCTGGCATAAATGTGGCATTTGATCTATGGCGTCGGCGCCTTCCTTCCCAGTCGTTTGTCTCCCCTCCTTCGCTGCGCTGGAGAAGGACCGTTCTTCATGTTTCACGGATTCGAACAGAAGCTATTCTGATTGACTTCAGTCTCTGCTTGTTCCCCACCTTTTCTTCCCTCTCCCAACCTTGGAGAGACCTGGGTTGGGGGCGAGGTGGGGGGATCTTTCTCTTTTGTGTTTTGCTTTCCTCACAGCAGAGGGGCGGCACACAGAGCCCAGACCCACCTTCCTGGAGGTTCCCTTGAAAATCCCCCTTGCTCTCTTGTTCCGCCTCTTCTCCATCCTACACTGCACAGTGACTCATTGTGTGCGGGGGTGGGGAATGGCAAGTGATTGAAGTGCCTTGTCGGTTTGATGCGGGGAGCCGAGGAGCTGAAATCCCGGGGTGTCTTTCCCCGTGCGTGCGTGGACTCGCACACACCCCTCTCGGCTTGGCTGTCTCCCTTCTGTCTCCGATCCAACTGGAGAGCCCGGCAACAGGCTGCAAAGCAGGTACGGGCTCCGGAAATGTGCCACAGGTGCGGGTCCTGAAGCGCGCGTGCCTTGTGCATCGGCTGCCTTGGCGTGTTGGAGTAACGTGTGAAACCTTTGCAGCGACGGTGCTTTGGTAAAGATGAGCGAGCTGTCTGTGTGGAATGTTGTGTGCAATGCGCGTGCAGGCCGGTCAAGGGAAGCTGGTGCCAAAGGTTTATAGGCACAGGATTTGGGGGTGGGGTGAATGCTGTGAAATGCCGAGGGAGGTGGGGGTGAGGTATAGCTGTGCATTTCCGTGCTCGCTGGCTCCTGAACAGCAAGTGAGCATTTGAGCAGGGGCCCACCTGTGATGCAGTGTGAACGGCATCAGTGAGCCGAACGCTTGGGGGTCACAGAACAGGTGACTGGTCAATGCGTTCATGCTCTGCTTGTGGCTTTGATGAGGCATCTGCCTGGCGGGTGCTGAGACCTCAGTCCTTCCCTATGTGGATCTCGGTGTGATCCAACAGGGCGATTCTTACATTTCCAAGAGATGCAGAATATTCATCTACAAGAGGGGTTGGGGACTGGGTGCCGGTGGAAAGCTCAAGCCAGTGGTGGGATTCAAATAATTTAACAACCGGTTGTTTACAAGCACCATTTTAAACAACTGGTTCTGCCGAAGCGGTGCGAACCGGCTGAATCCCACCACTGGCTAAAGCCCTTTCTGTGCGCGTACCGCGTGAGCGTCCTAAGTCCAACGTGGCGGGGGGGCGGGGGGCGGACAGACTCGAGCTGTGTGATGTGGTAGTGAGTGAAGAAGTAGTTGTACAAGTCTACCAGGCTAAAATTCTGGGTTGCTTATTCTTCCTCTCTGAAATAGCGTGACCTCTGTCAGAGGTTATTGTGAGTCTGAACGAGATAAGCAACCCTTTGCATGTTCAGAGTGATTTCAGAATTAATAATAGTAATAATTAAGGCTGTCATCTGATTAAAGGCCTCCTTAGTCAATTTACAGTATTCATTTGAGTTGAAGCGGTTAAATCTGCATGCATCCTCGTACGTATGCCCTAGTTCAGTGGTGGCGAACCTATGGCACGGGTGCCAGAGGTGGCACTCAGAGCCCTCTCTGTGGGCACGCACAAACAGAGTCCCCCCCCCTCCCACACACACACATATCTAGGCTGGCCTGGGCCACTGGGCTCGAATATTAGCGTTAAACCTAGTTTGGGGGAAGCAGTGTAGGTAACCCTGTTAAGTGCTGTTAAACGCCACTATTTTCATGCGCAAACTAAAGCATGATTGTTTACCTGGGAGTAAGCTTGGTTGCTGGCAATGGGGCTTGCTTCTGAGAAAACCCTCCTAGGGCCGTGATTCACCCATTGGAAGAATTGCACGGTTGCTTCAAAGCAAAGCCACCGACTACCACCAAGCTTACTCCCGAGTAACGGACGCCTCGGAGCCAACCGTTTTTTCTAAACGAAAACCTCAGTATTCAGGTTAAATTGCCATGTTGGCACTTTGCGATAAATAAGTGGGTTTTGGGTTGCAGTTTGGGCACTCGGTCTTGAAAAGGTTCGCCATCACTGCCCTAGTTCAAAAGAAAAGAGCATGTGTGTGTCTTGAGATGGTTCACGTGCACTGAAGAGGCATTCCCTTCCTTCTTTCCTAGAAGAGGCATCCCCTCTCTTCTATGCCCGAGGAGAAAGAATGCCTCTTTTTATTTTTTAAAAAAAGAATTGTTACCTACAGTTATTATAAGTCGCATTCAGAAAGAGCACAGTTTTAAAAGCTCTGCAGTGTAATTAATTGGGGGCACATTTTGAGCGGGCCACGTGTCTCTCCATGATTAATATAACCAATTAAACCATGCGGTTCTCAAAACTGTAAAAAAAAGAAAAGAAATCCAAATGCCACAATTAAAAAAAAAAGGAATGTGAAAATTGGCCAGGGCACAGATAGTACCTATTGTTCTCTCTGCTGCCGCTGGAATGATCCCCAAATCTCTGAAGGATCGTTCCAAAACACATTCCAGAGGGGGTAGCCATGTGAAGTCTGTTGCAGCAGAAAGAACGGGGGTTTGCGGCCCCTCCTGAACAAACAGAAGGGGAATTTTCGGGAGCCCATCAGATGATCTTGCAGCTTTTTCCTGTGTGAGCCTGTAGCCCAGTCACTGGGTTCATTTCTAAGGGGCCCTAGATCTTAAGAGAGCCAGTGGTTAAGAGCAGGTGGATTCTAATCTGGAGAGCTGGGTTTGATTCCCCATGCCTCCGTCTGAGTGGCAGAGGCTTATCTGGAGAACCAGGTTTGATTCCCCATGCCTCCATCTGAGTGGCAGAGGCTTATCTGGTGAACCAGATGTGTTTCCGCACTCCTACGTTCCTGCTGGGTGGCCTTGGGGTAGTCCCAGTTCTTCGGAACTTTCTCAGTCCCAACTACCTCAAAAGGTGTCCATTATGGAGAGAGGAAGGGAAAGGAGCTTGTAAGCCACTTTACAGTCTCCTTACAGGAGAGAAAGGTAGGATATAAATTCTTCTTCGCTTTTAGTCAGTGCTAAGAACAATGTGGACAACCTTTCTCCTGCCTTGCCGGGAAATGTCCTGAAAACCTGTTGCAGTCGGAAATATTTAATGTGCCTCGAGAAAGTTGTCTCGGCCGCGTCTGATGGGTATCCAGCAAACACTGATAAAAGAGAAACGATTGCTGTGACCATATCTTCACGATAACTAACTCTGAACGGCGCAGAGTGCTTTGCAACAGGGCAAAGGACCTTCCCACCCAGACCAGTTTCAGATCTGGGTGACGCTTATCTAAGTGCCCATCTCTGGGATCACATTGCAGGACAGCCAAGCCTTCTAGAGGCTCTGAACCATCTGCCCAGGCAGTTGAGTAGCCACCCTACTAGGAGCAGCTGCTATTTATCGCCTTTCCCCTAGGTTGGCAGCCGCTTGTCTTATTTGTGGTGTAGTGGCGGTTAAGAGCAGTGGACTCTAATCTGGAAAGCCAGGTTTGGTTCCTCACTCCTCCGCATGGCTCCTCTTATCTGGCAAACTGGATTTGTTTCCCTGCTCCTGCACAGGAAGCCTGCTGGGTGACCTTCGGCGAGGCACAGTTCTCTCCGAACTTTCTTAGCCCCACCTACCTTTCTCAGCAGTGGCGTAGGAGGTTAAAAGCTCATGTATCTAATCTGGAGGAACTGGGTTTTATTCCCCACCCTGCCGCCTCAGCTGTGGAGGCTTATCTGGGTAATTCAGAGTAGCCTGTGCACTCCCACACATGCCAGCTGGGTGACCTTGGGCTAGTCACAGCTTCTCGGAGCTCTCTCAGCTCACCTACCTCACAGGGTGTTTGTTGTGAGGGGGGAAGGGCAAGGAGATTGTAAGCCCCTTTGAGTCTCCTGCAGGAGAGAAAGGGGGGATATAAATCCAAACTCCTCCTCCTCCTCCTCCTCCTCCTCTTCCTCCTCCTCCTCTTCTTCTTCTTCTTCTTCTTCTTCTTCTTCTTCTTCTTCTTCTTCTTCTTCTTCTTCTTCTTCTTCTTCTTCTTCTTCTTCTTCTTCTTCTTCTTCTTCTACCTCACAACGAATGTTACAGGACCAAGTGGTAGTGTCTTTCTGAAGCTAAGTGTCATTCTATCAGGCCTTCTAATTACTTTAAATGTCTCTGGGTAGCTCAAGGAAATGTGTCGTTAACCTTGTGAATTATCTGGAGCTGTTTTTCACAGCATAGGCTGGCAGAAGATAACATTGCTTCTGATCATGCGCAGAGTGCCATCGCCATAACCTGCTACCGTGTCTGTGGGCATCTGGCGTAGGGAACCTAATGAGCAGAGGAAACTGACCTCACGCTCTCTGTTTCCAAAATTAATGCTGCCTGTCTGTGTGAGCCTGTTGACATTTATTTCTGTGTGCAGATAGCGTTGAGCAAATGAAATGGCACATTTGTCCTGTGATGTTCTCCTAGCTCACAGCTGGCTTGGGTGAAAACCCAAACGAGCATCTCCGGCCGTGCGCTTTTGCGCTTTGGTGCGCCGAAGTCAGTGGGTACTAGATTGGCAAAAAGCGGAAAAAAAAGTATCTGCTGAAGATACTGGACTGGTGAGCATGTGAATTGGCGCCCTTGTTGGGAACATAAGCATGTATGTTTTGCAGCGACCGCTTGTTCACGCCATCTGTGTGTGTACGGCTGCCTGTTCTGGAAGTGCGTGTGCGTTTGTGGGTTGTGTGCGTTTGTAATGTATCCCTGCTAGCTTTGGAGGCAGCCGGCTTGCTAGCACACATTTTCCCCTTGCACGCGTCTTCTGCCCCGGCATCGTTCCCGAGCGTGGTGCCAGAAGGTTGGGCAGGCTGCGGCCTTGTTGGCGAAGGGCTGTCTAACACGATGTGGCAGCGAGCATCTGGATGTTTGGCATTGACATGGCGGGTTGACCTGGGCCGTAGGCGAGAGGATTTTCCAGAGTGGTAACCAGGCCAGGCCGTATTCCTCCAGAGATCACTTTGGCCTCCCTTCTTTAGGGCCCTGCGGTTCCTTCAGATGAGGGAACCAGGGTTTCCCCTCTGGGTGAGGCAGCCTGTGAAGAGCTCAGAATTGTGGGACGTTGTAGGCCATTTGAAGAGAAACTCTGGCCTCAGGCTGACTCCCATCCCAGAGGCTTCTGGGAGATGCTCTCCCAGATCCCCTTCTCCCTATAGCTGAGCACAGCCGTTCCCCGTGGGTCTGATGACTGACATCTGAAAAGGGAGCGTGCCTTGTGGAAATTCGCTAGGGAAGGCTGAAGGTAGAAAGAGAGAGGCGGTTTCTTATTATGAAACCCCGTGAAAAGCTAGCTGCTGTAGAAAAGATTAGCTGCAGCCAAAGGAGAGCTTTCTAGCTGGACAAGAGGACAAGATGTGAGTGGGGAGACACCAGTAGAATTGGGGAAGGGGGGTGGAGATGCTATTCAGAGAGTGGTAAAAAGGAAAAAATAGCCAGAGTGAATTAGGAGCTGGGAGATCCAGGATCTCGAGAGCCAGCATGGTATAGTGGTAAGAGCAGGGGGATTCTACTCTGGAGAACCGGGTTCCCCACTCCTCCACCTGAGTGGCAGAGGCTTATCTGGTGAACCAGATGTGTTTCCGCGCTCCTGCATTCCTGCTGGGTGACCTTGGGCTAGTCACAGTTCTTCAGAACTCTCTCAGCCGCACCTACCTCACAAGGTGCCTGTTGTGGCGAGAGGAAGGGAAAGGAGCTTGTCGGCCACCTTGAGTCTCCTTACAGGAGAGAAAAGTGGGATATAAATCCAAAATCATCATCTTCTTAAATCTCCACTCTGCCATGAGGCTCTTTTTATGACTTTGGGCCATTCTCTCTCTGTCTCTCTGTCTCTGTCTCTCTGTCTCTCTCTCTCAGCCTAGCCCTCCCTTGCAGGATTGTCGTGGCAACTTAGATGGATAATATCGGGAAGGGAAAACTTTCTACGCCGCCCTGGGTTCCTGGGAAAAAGTGCCAGATACAAATGTACCATTAGGGAGATGCTAATAATTCAGGGCAATGCTGGAAAGCTCTTTGCTGGGAAGAGGGGGACAGGAACAGAGGGGCGCGGGTTTTTTCAAAATTATGAACCTAAAATAATGTTTGTTGGGAGCGCGAAAAGCGGCTGCGTCGGGAGGAGATGGGCTAGGACGATTTTGCCCGGATGAGAAGTGATGGGAGAGAGAAGGCTGTGTGCTACCATTCAGCCCTGATACTTGTTATTCTGGGCAGGAATGAATGCTGGCAATTCCAGCAGGGATGCAGCGATGGCAGCAGCGGAGGCCGCAGGAGCTTTGGGGGAGAGGCAAGTCAGTAGAACCAGGCTCTCCTCTGTTCTGCCCCTGCAACGCATTCTCCTATTGGGGATCAGAATCTGGTATCTTCTTCCCCACAAAAAGGGCAGAGCAGGAAAACCCCCATGGGTTTGCCTCTCTTATAAAGCTTGTGCTTCTAGGCCTTTACCGCACCCTACTAACCCAGCCTAGGAGATCTGGCAAGAAGAGACTTTCCATGATGGCTGTTTGGTCCTAGAGGGACCACCATGCAATAGGGGAGGGCAGGCTGTCAATACCTGCTAAGAGCCGTGGCCTCTGGGAAAAACCTCCATCTGAGAAGCTGGAGAGCTTCTGCCAGCCAGAGTAGACAATAACGGAACTTAGTAGACCAGAAGTCTGACTCAGTAGAAAGCAGCTTAGGGACTTAGGGACGCAAACGTGTTGCTCCCTTGTGAGCCTATTTCCTATCCAAAGATGTAAAAAAATTCCTTTCTTCTCAGTTCTAGCCCAAATTATTGCTTAACCAGGGGAGCAAATGTGGTGTAGTGGCTGACTACAGCTGGGAGACTCAGGCCCCTTCCGCACACGCAGAATAATGCACATTCAATCCACTTTCACAATTGTTTGCAAGTAGATTTTGCTATTCCGCACAGTAAATCCAAGCTCCAGAATGGATGAAAGAAGGGTGCATTATTCTGTCTTGAGAAGAATTCATTAATTTCTGCCCTGCCATAAAGCTCACTGGCTCTCCTTGAATGATCATATTAGGATCTGAATACACAGGTTTGTGACGACAAGGGGTGGACGGAACTATGTAAACCCTTTGAATCTCTGCAGAGAAAGGGGTATAAAGATATCTTCTCTTCTTCCCATTCAAATACTAATCAGGGCCGACCCTGGACTTTTTTGGTGCTTTCCCACCCAAATTCCACCCAGGGCTGTCCCTGTTTAGCTTTCAAGATCTGCCAAGATCAGACTAGCCTGAGCCATCCAGATCAAGGCACCTGCTTGTTACCTATCATAAAAATATCTTGCAGGTAAAACATTTTTAACATGTTGGAAAATCTGTCACTCAGTGGCCCAGTCCCTGCCATCTTGAGTTTTCAAAAGAATCTTGGAGAGCAGCTAGAGCAGGAAGAAGACCCTTTTCTCCTTGAGACCTTGAAGACCTACATCCAGTTGGAGATGGACCATTGGCCTGACTCTTACCTAAAGCAGCTTCATATGTTTGTATTGTGTTATTTAGATATTTATGGCCCAGTTTTCTCCACAAAGGCGACCCATTCTCCTCTCCCCCAGTGGCCCCCCCCAGCAGCCACCTCATCAGATACATTAGGCTGCGAGAGAGTGATTGGGGCAAGGTCACCCAGCGAGTGTCCACAGATCATGAATCCCAGATCTTATTCCAGCACTTTCACCACTATACCATGCTGATCCCCATAGACACATCTGTAATGTTTAAAAAGCAAGAATTCAGCACCACGGACAGCTCCCATCTCTGGTCACCATCTGCCATTACGTCTGATCTAAGGAGGTGGCATCTGAGGGTCTCTAGTGATGACTTTGCTGAACAGGTGGGCTCATAAAACATAAGAGAAGGTAAGAAGAGCCCTGCTGGATCAGACCGGCGGTCCTTCTAGCCCAGCATCCTGTCTCATGCAGCGGCCAACCAGTTACTCTGGAGACTCAACAACAGGGTGTAGAATCTGAGGCCTTCCCGTGAAGTTGCCTCCTGACACTGGTGTGTTTAGAGCATAGGTGTCAAACTCGCAGCCCTCCAGATGTTATGGACTACAGTTCCCATCATCCTCTGCCAGAATCATGCTGGCAGGGGATTATGGGAACTGTAGTCCATAACATCTGGAGGGCTGCGAGTTTGAAACCTGTGGTTTAGAGGGAGGAGGCAGTCTTTAAATACCCCATTTTTAGGCTCTTTCGTGGGTTTTTTAGATCAAGAATGACCAGTATATGTATGTTGTGTGCTCTGTTCTCTCAAATGGGGATGAAAGCACATGAAAGGCAAACTTTGGCTCAAATCTAACTGGGTTTCCCCTTCACTGCAGCTGTCCACATATCCCTGGAGGGGAGAAGGAGGAAGATCCTCTGGAAATCAGTTTCCTTGAAGATTTAAGAAATCACTCCCTGTCACCATGAAGAAGCCCCCTAGGATCCATGACTCTGAGATCCCGTGGCTCTGAGATCCCCCTGCCGTCTCACAGAGCCAGCCAGAACCATTGACTCCACTGGCAGCCCTGCCTGCTGATTGTTCCCTCAAGCATCCAGCAGAGGGCACTACTGCCCTCACCCTGTGAACCCCTCTTTGAGACGCATGGACCCCACGGTGCCCCGGATGGCAGATTGCATGCCCTGCTTCCCGCTGGCCGCTGCTCACGTGCGGACTTGGATCTCCAGGGATTTGGCACTGGTTTCCTGCTACTCTCCTGCTTGGCACTGACCTGGACCAGTTGGCATCCTGGATTCAGCAATACGGAAGCAACCTGACAGCCATACCCTGAACCAGTTGCTGACCAGGTGAGTGGCAGAGTGGGGAATTGAACCTGGTTCTCCAGATTAGAGTGCACCTGCTCTTAACCACTACACAACACTTGCCAGCTCCTGACCAGGACAGTGTTCTTCTATGGCCTAGTGCAGGGGTCTGCAACCTGTGGCTCTCCAGATGTTCATGGACTACAATTCCCATCAGCCCCTGCCAGCATGCTCAATTGGCCACGCTGGCAGGGGCTGATGGGAATTGTAGTCCATGAACATCTGGAGAGCCACAGGTTGCAGATCCCTGGCCTAGTGTGTTCCCCTTCCTGGTGAAGAAGCTGGTGTTTCCCTAGTTCCCTTGAGCATCTGCAGCGCCTGAAATCCTTCATTCCTTTGTATTCCATGGCTGCTGGTTCTCACCCAGAGAGGATGACTCCACCTTGGTGCACCAAGGCACTGAGCCAAGAAGTGGCTGCTGTGCCTCTTGTTCTGTTTCCTTCACTAACTCCTTCCCTTTCTATCCTCCCACACCTGTCATGTCCAATGAGGCTCTAATTCCCACCCCCTCCCCTGACTTACTACTGTGAGGAAGAAATAAGGAGGGTGAGAATCTGTTTCTCCAAAATGCAAATGTTGAGGATTGTAGAAACCAGTCCTTTCTAGAGGCAGCCTGGTTGCCCTCAAATAATGCTGCCAGGTTGCCCTTAAATAATGCAGCCTGGTTGCCCTCAAATAGTGCAGCCTGGTTGCCCTTAAATAATACAGCCTGGTTGCCCTCAAATTGTTTCCCCATCCTTCATTCATTCTGAGTGACCTTGGGTGAGTCACAGTTTGCTGAGAACTTTCTCAGCCCCACCTATCTCACAAGGTGTCTGTTGTGGGGAGAGGAAAAGAAAGTATTTGTAAGCCACCTTGAGTGTTCTTACAGGAGAGAAAGGTGGAATATAAATCCGAACTCCTCTTCCTCCTCCTCCTCCTCTTCCTCTTCTTCTTCTTCTTCTTCTTCTTCTTCTTCTTCTTCTTCTTCTTCTTCTTCTGCTGCTGCTGCTGCTGCTGCTGCTGCTGCTGCTGCTTCTACTGCTACTGCTACTGCTTCTACTGCTACTGCTACTGCTACTGCTTCTCCTGCTTAGATTAGGATGCTCTTCCCATCCAATAAGATAACCACAAACGAACCATCGAAGACAGTAAGAATGTCAGGGCCCGCCAAAGAGCAGCGGATTAAACTTCACAACCAGCATGACCCAGGCCTCTCTGATCTTCTTTCAATCTGCCTTCCCTTTAGGCACCATGTCAGGAGACTACGACGAAGAGAGGCACCGCAGGGCGATGGAGCTTCTACAGGTGCTGTGCTCCAACACATGTGCTGCCCAGGAACGGGAGAAGTGTCAGGAACTGACGGGCCACGTGGGTCCCGTCAATACAGGTAAGGAGCCTGGAGGGAGGTCGAGGTAAGAGATGGCCCAGATCTAGGAGGAGGCTGGAAGAGGAATCACGTCCTGCTCCCAGAAGTCACTAAAGTCGTGGCTCAGCTCAGGTCCCAGGTTCAGCCTCAGGATCTCTAACCATTTCATGTATTCAAGCAAATCCATATAGTGCCCAGGCTTTTAGTAATTAAAATGTAAGAGAACGACAACTGCCTTCTGATTATAAAGAGCAGCAAGTAGGTGACGTGAAAGTCTGAAGACTCCAAAGTGCTTCTGCCTTTCAGAGGAGATAATCCCAATCTTGATCGACTGTCAGTTGGACTCTTTGTGAAGCAGCTTCATGGGTTGAGATTTAGCCACGGCTCACTGGGAGGGGCCAGCTTTTCACGAGAAAGGGCCTGGGTTCCATCTTGGCCTTTCCAATTAAAAGCGTTGGGTAGTAGACGATTGAGGGCCAGGATGTTGTGGTGGTTAAGCCACTTTAAAGGACTTGTCCATGTTCTTCAATCATGTTGGAAACGACAGAACACGTTCTGTTGTATTGTCCCCGTCACACTGACTCACATAAACATTGTATTGAGCAGTATATAAACTCAAAACCTGCTCTTTCCAACAGGGTTAAGACTCAGATACTCCTCAGCGATTGTTGTTCTAAACGGACCCAGGATGTGGCAAAGTTTCTTGCTTTGGCCCTGAACAAAACTTAGTTAACCTGAATAGGTTTTCCTCCCCTTTTAATATATTTTATTTTATTTTAAATTATGCCTAGTAAAGTTTACTGAATTGAATTGAATTGATGTGGCGGTTGAAAGTCATACTGGACTACAATGATTGCAATTGTTTGTTTTTCATCTGTATATTTTCATCTGTACATATTTTTTAATCTGTTTCTATTTTTAGAATGTATATTTTGCTTTTTAACCTGTTCAAAAATTGAAATTCTTTTAACCCATCTTTTGTTCATAAATAAAAATACTACTACTACTACTACTACTACTACTACTACTACTACTACTACTACTACTACTACTACTACTGCAAGAGTATAAGACAATGTCCCAATCATGCCCAGTTCTGCTAGGACAAAACCTTATAATGCCTCAATCATAGGAAACTCTTCTAGTTTGGCGCATGATTGGCTTGATGTTTACTGGTCCCTTAAACAATTCTTGGACTTTTAGGTCCTTCGTTCTAGTTTTATAGGGTTGTTTGTTCCCCTCTTTGGTTTGTGCCTCATGTTTGTGGGATTCGCTAGGAACGGGAGAGGGATTCGCTAGGAACAGCCATGTCTCAACAGTGAAGCTTGGATACTGAGTTCAAGGCCTTTCTGTTTGTCCCATCTAGAAATCTTGGTCAGCCTCCTGTCGGTGATCGTGACCTTCTGTGGGATTGTCCTGCTGGGGGTCTCCCTCTTCGTCTCGTGGAAACTTTGCTGGATCCCTTGGCGGGATAAGGGCTCCTCTTCGCAAACCCAGCGCAAGGAGCACCCCCTCCATGCTCACCTCCACCACTCGCCTTTTGGGGACCTCTTGGCCGAGCGGGTGGAGCTGGGGCCAGAGATGCCCGAGAGGTCCTACCTCGATATGGATTCCTACCCCGAGGCCAACCTCAAGGTCAGCCAGACCTCCCCCGACCTCCCTGTGGAAGGCCAGACGAACACCAAGGAGGGCGTGCCCAATATGCCCAATGCCCATTCCCACCAGCAGGTTGCAAGCTTGGCCCCCACACCCAGGTGAGTGGGATGGTGGGGGGAGACCTGGGGAGGGGAGAATGTCTAGCTAAGAATGCTCAGTTGTAGATAAAACGCAGGAGGTTGTTGGACGGGGTCCTGACCTGGAAGGCTCAGACTAGCCAAGTCTGGCTAGATCTTGGAAGTTGAGCAAAGTCAACTGTAATTAGTATTGGGATGGGAAGTCCAGGACCACTATTCAGAGGCAGGCAATGCCATACCACCCCTATTAGTCACCATAAATCAGGTGTGAGAGCCAGCGTGATGTAGAGGTTAAGAGCAGGTGGGCTCTCATCTGGAGAGCTGGATTTGATCCCCCACTCTTCCACCTGAGCAGCAGACTCTAATCCGGGGAACTGGATTTCTTTCCCCACTTCTCCACGTACACCCTGCTGGGTGACTTCGAGCTAGTCCTAGTTCTTGCTGAACTCTCTCAGCCCCACCTACATCACAAAGTGTCGATTGTGGGGAGAGGAAGGGAAGGAGTTTATAAGCTGCTTTGAGACTCATTATGGCTCAGAAATTGGGGTATAAATCCAAGCTGTTCTTCTAACGACACATTCCACTACCAGACAGACACACTGGATAGATATATATTTCTATATGCACGTTATGCATGGAATGATGGCGGATGGGGAGATCTTTAAGATGGACTGTTGTGTTAACCAACATTTTTCTTGCTCAGTAATGATGTACAAAGGGTAAGGAGCAGTGGCGTATTTGCCTAGGGATGGGGGTACCCTCTGTCCACCGGAGCACTGATCTGGTCACGTGGGGGGCGCAAAATCCCGCCCCTCACGTGACCAGGAAGACGGCAAGGCAGCTGGAAGTCCTGCTGCCTTGTTGTCTTCTAGAGCCTTTGGCCCCACCCATTTCGTCATTGAAGGAAGCCAGAGGACCCTCCCAAGCCTCCCCCCGGCTGCTGGCTCCCCCCAAGCCCTATCCCCCTCCCAGCTCCCCCTCTGGGGAGTACAGAAGCAACTGGAAGGCTCCGTGCTGGGGCCTATGCTTTTATAATCTCGGGGGCTGTGGCTCTTTCTGGGTATTCTCTCTGGGTATGTTTTGGGACTCTCTCTGGGTATTTTCAGTTCCCAGTCCTGTGAGGGCCCAATTTGGATCGGAACAAGAAAGGGTGCATATACCTCTCACTCCCGTGCCATTTTCCTGACCTGAAAAAGCCCCAGGGAAATCTGTTTGCCTCTTTGGGGAAACCTACTTGTACCGCATGAGGGCATGTTGAGCCCCAACAGGTCTTTCAGGTCAGGAAAATGGTGGGGGGGGGGGGTACAAAAATCCGAGCCTGCTGTCCTTATGAATTGGGAACCGTGCGCCTGGAAGCCGTGGAACTTCCAGACCATGCCTATCAGCCCAAATTGTGGACATCCCTGGTAAAAGCATATCCTGTTGTCAGATCCTTTACTGTAAATTTTAGGCCATGGATCATCTTTCAATTTAGCCTACCTTACATGTTTGTGGTGTGGATAAAAGGGGAGCCCCACATATTCTGTCTGGAGCTCATTAAAGAAAGGGCCGGATTAAAATAAATTAAATAATGCCCGTTCTGATCTGGATGCAGGATTGCTCAGCTGCGTGGCTAGATAGGTGGAGATGATTGTGCAAGAGACTGGTTTGATGTCTGTCCTTTCAGCAAGTACAGTACACTGCCTCTCCCCTTGACTCAGCAATTGAGCAGCCCGCATCCCAGAGTCCACGTAGGGGAGGAGAAGGTAGAGCTCATTAAGAGAAAGGTAGAGCTCAGTAGAGAAAGGTAGAGCTCAGTAGTGAAAGGTGGAGCTCATTAAGAGAAATGTAGAGCTCATTAAAAGAAAGATAGAGCTCAGTAGAGAAAGGTAGAGCTCATTAAGAGAAAGGTAGAGCTCAGTAGAGAAAGGTAGAGCTCATTAAGAGAAAGGTAGAGCTCATTAAAAGAAAGGTAGAGCTCAGTAGTGAAAGGTGGAGCTCATTAAGAGAAAGGTAGAGCTCATTAAGAGAAAGGTAGAGCTCATTAGAGAAAGGTAGAGCTCATTATTTATTTATTTATTTATTAGGTTTGTATACCGCCCAACCCCCAAAGGGCTCTTAGAAAAAGGGCTGGATTTAAATAAGTTAAATAATGCCTCTTCTGATCTGGACACAGGATTGCTCACTTCTATGGCTAGATAGATGGAGATGATTGTTCAAGAGACTGGTTTGATGTCTGTCCTCTTGGCAGGTACAATACACTGCCTCGCCCCTTGACCCAGCAGTTGAGCAGCCCGGATACCGGAGTCCACGTAGGGGAGGAGAAAGTAGAACAAGTGACCAGCATCGGGCAGATCAAGCCGGAGTTGTACAAGCAGCGCTCTGGTGAATCGGACTCCAAGAAAGGGGAGGCCGCCAGCTGCGGGCGGCTGAGTTTTGGCCTGCGCTACGCCTACGGCACGGAGCAGCTGGTGGTGCGGATTCTCCGGGGTGTGGACCTGCCCGCCAAAGACGCCAACGGTTTCTCAGACCCCTACGTGAAAATGTACCTGCTGCCTGACCGCAAGAAGAAATTCCAGACTAAGGTGCACCGCAAGACCCTGAACCCCATCTTCAACGAGACTTTTAACTTCAACGTCCCCTTTGCCGAACTGCCCTCGCGGAAGCTGCACTTCAGCGTCTACGATTTCGACCGCTTCTCCCGTCACGACCTCATTGGCCAAGTGGTGCTGGACAACCTGCTGGAACTTGCCGAGCGGGACAGTGACGCGCCCCTGTGGCGGGACATCATGGAAGCCAGTTCGGTGAGTGGGGGTCATATTGCGGGGAGGAAAGTGGGGGGAGGAACAACTCTATCTTTGGAGCAATCGCATCAAGTTTTTTTAAAATTATAACTTTATTTAATAATTACAAATTACAACAATGATTATAGTTCCGTCAAACATTAAAACTTAAAATGAAAAACAAGAAATGTAACACTATGTTGTACATAAGTAATATATATCCCATATTTTATATCCCCCTCTATTATACCATGAACCCTCCCCTCCCCCCTCTGTAGAACTTCTCCTCCAGTTCAACTTACTTTCTACTCAATTACAGTCTAACAGCAGTAAAACAAAGATTACTATAAATCTCAAAACTAAGTCATATTACTGGGGTGCTGTGTGGTTTCCGGGCTGTATGGCCGTGTTCTAGCAGCATTCTCTCCCGACGTTTCGCCTGCATCTGTGAAGATGCATCTCTGAAGATGCCAGCCACAGATGCAGGCGAAACGTCAGGAGAGAATGCTGCTAGAACACGGCCATACAGCCCGGAAACCGCACAGCACCCAAGTGATTCTGGCCATGAAAGCCTTCGACAAGAAGTCATATTAATCGATAATACTGCTACTTCAATTACAAAAAACTGTCACTACTAATTCACCCTTTCTGTTTGCAACAAAGCAATTAGTATTACTCTGTCTTATCTAAAAGAAGAAGAGAAGAGTGGATTTATATCCCCCCTTTCTCTCCTGTAGGAGACTCAAAGGGGCTTACAATCTCCTTGCCCTTCCCCCCTCACAACAAACACCCTGTGAGGTGGGTGGGGCTGAGAGAGCTCCAAAAAGCTGTGACTAGCCCAAGGTCACCCAGCTGGCGTGTGTGGGAGTGCACAGGCCAATCTGAATTCCCCAGATAAGCCTCCACAGCTCAGGCGGCAGAGCAGGGAATCAAACCCGGTTCCTCCAGATTAGAGTGCACCTGCTCTTAACCACTACACCACTGCTGGAACAGAAAGTAGTAGAAAATAGTAGAAAGTAGTGGAACAGAAAGTAGTAGAAAAAGACGGGGGGAAAAGAGAAAAGACATTGAGTAATATATTCGTAAAATACCGAAGAGTTCATATGCCACCGGAGCGATATTTATGTCATAAGCATTTGAAATATAGCTCGACCGTAGTTGCCAATTCTGGACATAACGCATCAAGTTCATGTCCTTCCAACCCCATCGGTCAGCCGAGCAATGAAACCCTTTCTAATTTGCCGTCCCAATTCTGTAAACTTGACATTTAATCCAGGACAATCAGTCCAGTCTGTCAATGAAATTGGCCTACGAAGCCGTTCCGCCTGATAATCGTGACTTGCTCAGTGATACTTCCTCTAAGGGCTGAATCAAAATAGTGACATGCCTTTGGCACGCTCCGTGAAGAGAGTCCCCTTTCTGTCAGTAGAGGGGAAGGGGGTCAGAAGTATCAACAGCATGGCTCTTTTCCTGTCCATAGTACCTGTTCTTGTTGTGGGGGGCCACGCTTCTCCTTCCCCAGTGTCATTCCGAAAATGCCATTTCTCGTCTGTGGGGAGTGTCCATGGCTCAGTGATAGAGCATCTCTTTGCACGCACAAACGCCGAGATTCTATCCCCAGCATGCACGGTCGAAAAGACCTCAGCCCAAAAAGCTGCTGCCGGCCAGAGTAGACAATATGGATCTTGACTGACTCAGTAGAAGAGCCAGCGGGGTGTAGTGGTTAAGAGCAGGTGCACTCTAATCTGGAGAATCGGGTTTGATTCCCTCTCTGCCACTTGAGCTGTGGAGGCTTATCTGGGGAACCAGATTAGCTTCTGAACTCCAACACATGCCAGCTGGGTGACCTTGGGCTAGTCACAGTTCTTTGGAGCTCTCTCAGCCCCACATATCTCACAGGGTGTTTGTTGTGGGGCGGGGGAGGAGAATGTAAGCTCCTTTGAGGCTCCTATTGGAGAGAAAGGGGATATAAATCCAAACGCCTCCTCCTCCTCCTCCTCTTCTTCTTCTCCTTCATCTTCATGTGTGCTTGGGTGACCTTGGGCTAGTCACAGTTCTTCGGAACACTCTCAGTCCCACCCACCTCAAAAGGTGTCTGTTGTGGGGAGAGGGAGGGAAAGGAGCTTGTAAGCCACCTTGAGTCTCCTTACAGGAGAGAAAGGTGGGATATAAATCCAAACTCCTCCTCCTCCTCCTCCTCCTCTTCTTCTTCTTCTTCTTCTTCTTCTTCTTCTTCTTCTTCTTCTTCTTCTTCATGTGTGCTTCCATTCAGTGGGAGGTAAATAAAGCTAGCTTTGCTTGCCCTCAAGGACATTGTCACATAGCTGGATCCTATTGGTTACGTGATAAGGTCACTGGTCCTGGGTAGAAAGCTCCTTGTTGTTAAAATCAAGCATAACAAAATGGTGTGGAAGTGGCAGAGTTGGAGGGAGGGGGAAGGTCGAAAACATTTCAGTTGCTCCCGCAAACCCTCCTTTCCATGCCAAAAAACGTTCTCTTCCAGACATTCTCCAGGGCAGCATTAGAACGAATGGTTTAATATTAGAACGCAACCACCCAGTGATTTTAACTCAGTCCAGCACAACAGCTCCTCCCAATAAAACATGAAAAGTCACAATGTACCCGAGCAGTCAGCCCAGCTTAGTCAATTGTCCTTGATGATAATGAGGCCTCGTTGCACGTTGCGTTTGTCCAAGGGGGGAGAAAGATCTCCCAAAGTTCTCGGTTTCCATTTCTCCCTTTGTTTGCTGAAGCCCGTCCGGTAATGAGCATGAATTGCTGCAAGTCAGAACATTCATCCACCTGTCCTAGTGTAGTCTGTCTGTCTGGCGCGTTTTCCCCCCAATCTTCCAAAAGAAGGTTTCACGGAGAGAAACGCGTCTCGCCGTGACATGCCACTGGAGATGACAGCCGTAGATGCAGGCAAAGTTTGAGGAGCGCAAACCGCCAGGCCACAGCCGCACAGCCCAGAAAACCCACCACATCGAACTTCTTCCCAAAATGTCAGGGCGATGTACCTGCTTTTATCTTACCCCAGTTATTTATTATTATTAATGTGGCCGTGGACCGGCACAAATCACTGCAAAGTTCGAAACTTGGTGAAATAAATAATCACAGCCGATTGACTCCCACGAATAAGCGGACTTCTGATTTGGAGGAAATGGGAGTGAAATAAAATAATAAATGAGGTCGTTTTAAAAATTCTGTAATATGTATCTAAGCAGTGGCGTAGGAGGTTAAGAGCTCGTGTATCTAATCTGGAGGAACCGGGTTTGATTCCCCGCTCTGCCGCCTGAGCTGTGGAGGCTTATCTGGGGAATTCAGATTAGCCTGTAACACTCCCACACACGCCAGCTGGGTGACCTTGGGCTAGTCACAGCTTCTCAGAGCCCTCTCAGCCCCACCTACCTCATAGGGTGTTTGTTGTGAGGGGGGGAAGGGCAAGGAGATTGTCAGCCCCTTTGAGTCTCCTGCAGGAGAGAAAGGGGGATATAAATCCAAACTACTCCTCCTCTTCTTCTTCTTCTTCTTCTTCTTCTTCTTCTTCTCTTCTTCTCCTCCTCCTCCTCCTCCTCCTCCTCCTCCTCCTCCTCCTCCTCCTCCTCCTCCTCCTCCTCCTTCTTCTTCTTCTTCTTCTTCTTCTTCTTCTTCGCATTTCAGCTGTCGATGTTTGACAAATTTTACAGGTGGCCACACATGGCTGTCAGTGCATGCCGAAACCAGTGGTTTTTCCATCAGTAAGCAACATACGAGCGTGAACTGAGTCTGATCCACCTGGATACCTACTATACAGGGGAAGAACAAACTTAGAATAAACCTCCCGGTGTGAGGGGCAATGAAGTAAAACATGTTCCGCTATTCTCATCTTCCCTAAACCTCCGAGATATAGCTTGAATGCCTTTAGGACCTTTTTGATAGTGGAGGTTTATAAAAATGATCCCTGGGATGGAGAAAATGGAGAGAACTTTTTATCACTAGAGAGTTCAGAGACTGGATTCCAGGATCTTGTGCATGTGAGATATGTACGCTCTACTCCGAGCCACAGTATAATCCTAAAGACACTGCATGCTTGATGGCATTGTGGCAGCAATAAGGAACAGTGAGCAAGCATGGTGGAGAGGTGGAATACTACGGCCCCTTCCCCTCCTCCCCTCCCTTGCATGCCACCCCTCTCTCCCCTCCCTCACCCCCTTCCCTTGCATGCCACCCCTCCCCCTCCCTCACCTCCGCTAGAGTGGGTGGGCCATGTCCAGATGCCGGGGCCCCTCCCTCCCCTCCCTTGCATGCCACCCCTCCCTCCCCTTCCCTTGCATGCCACCCCTCCCTCCCCTTCCCTTGCATGCCTCCCCTCCCTCCCCTCCCTTGCACGCACTTTCAATCCACTTTGAATGCACTTCGCAGCTGTGCAGAATAGCAAGATCCACTTGCAAACCATTGTGAAACTGGATTGAAAGTGCATCGTTCTGCATGTGCGGAAGGGGTCGTAGAACAGCAGGCAGGCAAAGCTCTTGAGGAAGATCTGTGTGGGGCAGAAATGTTTCTGGCACTGGGGAGGGTGCAGAGAAAAGTGTCGAGAATTCCAGAGACCTGCAGAGAGCTCCTTCAGCCTTCTGCTCATCCACCCACCTGCGCACCTGTCGGCTCCTCCTTGCTCCCATCCTCCCCGTGCCAACCACGCTTTTCTTTTTTGGAGCTCAAAGAGAAGCCGTTGGCACAAATAGGGTTGTTGCTTTTTTTCCTATTCCCTCCGATGAGTATTTTTAGCTGGGCTTGTTGTTCATGAAACGGGTGGCTAATTAAGGTGGTCAGGTGTGAGGCCGCCGCTTCCCTTGCCCTGCACCTTGCGAGATCACCCCTTCTTTTCAAGCTCACGTTTCCTCCCCTGCTGTGTCAGCCCTCCGGATGACTCCCTCCAGCCCGCATGATGCGAACCTGTAGCCGTCTTCTCTTCTCACACACCCTCCCCCCGCCGCCACTTCTCACCACCAAAGCCCTCAATTGAATGCGATTGTCATTGATCGTGATCTTATTACTGGGCTCCAGGAAATCAGCTGGTTTTCAGTTTTCTATATTTTGTACCTCAGAGAACAGAGGAGTGTAAGGAACGAGAATCATAGAGTTGGAAGAGACCCCAAGAATCATAGAGTTGGAAGAGACCCCAGGAGACCCCAAAGATCGGCAAGATCTTTGCACTGGAAGTTCTGTTAGCGGGGTGGCTGGAATCGGAGGGAGGGAGACTGATCCATAACCCAAGAGACTGATCCACAGTCCAAATAAAGCCAACTCAAGTCTGCTGATAGCTGTAATAACGCTCAAGCAGAATATGGCACTGTGGTGTAGTGGTTAGGGTATCAGTCAAAAGATCTGGGAGACTCAGGTCCAAACCTCCACTGTGTCATAGCAGCTCAGCAGGTGACCTTGGGAAGGTCTCTCTCTCTCTGCCTAACCTACCTTGCTGGGTGGTTGTTGGGATGAAATAGAGGAAGAGGGCATTGTAAGCTGCTTTAAAGGTAAAGGTTGACTCCTGTGCCAGCATCAGGTCATTACAGACCCATGGGGTGATGCCATATCACAACGTTGACTGCTATGGGGTGGTTTGCCATTGCCTTTCCCAGTCATCTACACCAGGGGTGTCCAACTCTGGTGCTTCAGATGTTCATGGTCTACAATTCCCATCAGCCTCTGCTGGCATGGCCAACGGAAGCGCCAGAGTTGGACACCCCTGGTCTACACCTTACCCCCAAGCAAGCTGAATGCTCGTTTTTCCAGCCTCAGAAATTTTTCTCTCTTTCTCACAATACTAGGACCAGGGGGCATACATTGAAAAAGCTGGGGGGGAGAATTAGAACTAATAAAAGGAAACACTTCACGCAACGAGTGATTGGTGTTTGGGATATGCTGCCACAGGAGGTGGTGATGGCCACTAACCTGGATAGCTTTAAAAAGGGCTTGGACAGATTTATGGAGGAGAAGTCGATCTATGGCTACCAATCTTGATCCTCTTGGATCTGAGATTGCAAATGCCTTAACAGTCCAGGTGATCGGGAGCAACAGCCGCAGAAGGCCATTGCTTTCACATCCTGCATGTGAGCTCCCAAAGGCACCTGGTGGGCCACTGCGAGTAGCAGAGAGCTGGACTAGATGGACTCTGGTCTGATCCAGCTGGCTTGTTCTTATGTTCTTATGTTCTTAATCTGGAGGAACCGGGTTTGATTCCCTGCTCTGCCATTTGAGCTGTGGAGGCTTATCTGGGGAACGAAGATTAGCCTGTGCACTCCCACACATGCCAGCTGGGTGACCTTGGGCTAGTCACAGCTTTTTGGAGCTCTCTCAGCCCCACCCACCTCACAGGGTGTTTGTTGTGAGGGGGGAAGGGCAAGGAGATTGTAAGCCCCTTTGAGTCTCCTACAGGAGAGAAAGGGGGATATAAATCCAACTCTTCTTCAATCCAGCTGAAAATTTGAGTGCTTGCTCGCTGGGTTCAGTGAAGTTCAGCATGCTCAATCCAATTTGACGAAAGCAAAATTCAGCATTCAACATCCAATTGGACAAAAAAGAGACACCCAACGTGGTCAGAGTGTCATTGGACCCATGAGAGCCAGGTTCAAAACCCTATTCTTCCATGGTAGCTTGATGGGTAACCACAGAATGGAGTGAATGCAGAAGAAAACAACGAGGATGATGGGGGATCTGGAGATCAAGCCCTATGAGGACAGGCGGAGGGACTTGGGAATGTTTTGTCTGGAAAAGAGAAGGTTGAAGGGGGCATGATTGTTCTCTTTAAGCATTTGAAGGGCTGTCACTTGGGCCCCTTCCGCACATGCAGAATAATGCACTTTCAATGCACTATGCAGCTGTGCGGAATAGCAAACAATTGTGAAAGTGGATTGACAGTGCATTATTCTGCATGTGCAGAAGGGGTCTTGGAGGAGGGCAGGGAGCTGTTCCTATTGGCTGCAGAGAATAGGATTCACAACAATGGGTTTAAGTTGTAGGCAGAAAGGTGGCAGCTGAATATTAGGGAAAAAAGGGTTTACAGTACAAGTTGATCTCTGCCTTGGTCTTGAGCTCCACCCCCCGCCTCTCCTGAACAACCACCGGTCTGGGATTCTAGTCTGATCCTGTTTTGAGCAGGGGGTTGGACTAGATCAGGGGTCTGCAACCTGTGGCTCTCCAGATGTTCAAAGACTACAATTCCCATCAGCCCTGCCAGCATGACCAATTGGCCATGCTGGCAGGGGCTGATGGGAATTGTCGTCCATGAACATCTGGAGAGCCACAGGTTGCAGACCCCTGGACTAGATGACCTGTATGGCCCCTTCCAATGCTTTATCCCTGAAATCAGGCTCCATCCCTGAAGACTGGAAGATGGCCAATGTCACACCAATCTTTAAGAAAGGATCTAGGGGGGACCCGGGAAATTACAGGCCAGTCAGTTTGACATCTGTTCCTGGTAAATTAGTAGAATCTATCATTAAAGATAAAATTATAAGACATGTAGAAAAGCAAGACCTGCTGAGAAAGAGTCAGCATGGCTTTTGCAGAGGCAAATCCTGTCTTACAAACTTACTAGAGTTCTTTGAGGGTGTAAACAGGCATGTGGACAGGGGTGAACCGGTGGACATTGTCTACTTGGATTTCCAAAAGGCTTTTTGACAAAGTTCCTCACCAGAGACTGTTGAGAAAACTCAGCAATGAAGGAATAAGAGGGGAAGTCCTCCTATGGATTAAAAACTGGTTGAGAAACAGGAAACAAAGAGTGGGTGTAAATGGGAAGTTCTCACAATGGAGAGATGTAGGGGTGGTGTCCCCCAAGGATCCGTTTTGGGACCAGTGCTCTTTAACCTATTCATAAATGACCTGGAAGTAGGGGTGGGTAGCGTGGTGGCCAAGTTTGCAGATGATACCAAATTATGTAGGGTGGTGAGAACCACAAAGGATTGCGAAGAGCTCCAAGCGGACCTTGATAAATTAGATGAGTGGGCTCAGAAATGGCAAATGCAGTTCAATGTAGCAAAATGTAAAGTGATGCACATAGGGGCAAAAAATCCAAACTTCACATACACGCTACAGGGGTCAGTGCTATCAGTCACAGACCAGGAAAGGGATTTAGGCGTCTTAGTTGATAGTTCCATGGGAATGTCAACTCAATGCATGGCAGCTGTGAAAAAGGCAAACTCTATGCTGGGGATCATTAGAAAAGGAATTGAGAATAAAACTGCAAAGATTGTCATGCCCTTATATAAAGCAGTGAAGATGCGACCGCACTTGGAGTACTGTGTCCAGTTCTGGTGCCGCATCTCAAAAAGGATATTGAGGAGATAGAAAAAAGAAGTGCAGAGAAGGGCAACAAGGATGATTGAGGGACTGGAGCACCTTCCCTATGAGGAGAGGCTGCAGCGTTTGGGACTCTTTAGTTTGGAGAGGAGGCTGACTGAGGGGGATATGATTAGAAGTCTACAAAATTATGCATGGGGTAGAAAATGTTGACAGAGAGAGACATTTTTCTCTCTTTCTCACAATACTAGAACCAGGGGACATTCATTGAAAATGCTGGGGGGAAGAATTAGGACTAATAAAAGGAAACACTTCTTCACGCAACGTGTGATTGGTGTTTGGAATATGCTGCCGCAGGAGGTGGTGATGGCCACTAACCTGGATAGCTTTAAAAGGGGCTTGGACAGATTTATGGAGGAGAAGTTGATTTATGGCTACCAATCTTGATCCTCCTTGATCTGAGATTGCAAATGCCTTAACAGACCAGGTGATCGGGAGCAACAGCCGCAGAAGGCCATTGCGTTCACATCCTACATGTGAGCTCCCAAAGGCACCTGGTGGGCCACTGCGAGTAGCAGAGAGCTGGACTAGATGGACTTTGGTCTGATCCAGCTGGCTTGTTCTTATGTTCTTATGTTCTATGACCATCAGCCGGTCTCTGGATAAAATGGGCCCGTGAAGAACGTCATTAGTTGTCTTGTTTCCCCATTGGGGGGAAACGTGGGGTACGGAAACCTGCATGAGCAAATAAAATCATTAACCATGGTTAGACTGTGCCCCAGGTTCCTAGCCCTCATGGTGTTTGTCTGAAAAGAAGGATGGGTGGAACGCCTGAATTGCTAACTACATTTTCCACCAGGCAGGGCTTCAATGCCCGGCACAGCTCCATGACTTGCAAAAGCAGGATAAAAATAGCAACGAGGGATTAACTGCGCTAAATATGGAATGTTGATGCCAGTTTCCTTCATTTAAATATTGTGATGTGTCGCAGAACATGGGCTACCTTAGCACAGACGTTTGCTGTTTTATTCATCTAGCGAAAAGCACACGGGGGGCTCTGGTCGCGATTCTTCCTCTGGTGATCAGACAGGCTTGTGGTTAGGAGAGGAGAGGGCTTTCACAAGCAAGCAGGAAAAGAAATGGAGCATGCCATGCTCTTCGGAAGAGTCTGCCATTTCCATGCTTTGGTTCCTCCCTCTGATAAAGGCTAGAACGATGTCGCCCTGATGCTTGCTAGCGGTAGGAAATCCCTCTCCTACCACCGTGGTGCAGTGTGTGCCTGAAATGCAGTCGACGGATACATGTGATTAAGGTGTGTGTCAAACATTATCTCTCCAGTGTGCAGCGTTGTCAAGCTTAAAAGCTTGTTGGCTGTCTTCTCAGGGCAGCCATCTGGCCTGGCCCAAATGAAGATTGCCAGCTACTTGGAGGGGGGAAAATGTCATGTTCCTTCAATTGGATGTTATTTACCAGGTGATGTCAATAACCACCTTGACCTGGACGGTCAAGGCTAGCCTGATCTCGTCAGAGCTCAGAAGCTAAGCAGGGTCGGCCCTAGTTAGCGTTTAGATGGGAGACCACCAAGGAAGACCAGAGTCATTATGCAGAAGCAGGCAATGGCAAACCTCCTCTATTGGTCTCTCAGCTACTGGGTTACCGTCAGTCGGCTGGACTTGATAGCCCTTTACATACACAATGTTAATAACCTCCATGTCACGAAAATGGGCTTTGGCCGCCCGTTTCCACATGTTCAAAGGGTCTAGACCTGGGGTCTGCAACCTGCGGGTCTCCAGATGTTCATGGACTACAAATCCCATCAGCCCCTGCCAGCATGGCCAATTGGCATGGTTCTGCAACCTGCAGCTCTCCAGATGTTCATGGACTACAAATCCCACCAACCCCTGACAGGATGGCCAATGTCACTAGACATTTTTCTCTAAGCCTACTGGCATCCGAGACAGAGAAGATAAGCGGCCAAGCTTTGTGTGGAGAAAGTCCAGGATTCCATTCCTGGCACAGCCAGTTAAAAGGATCAGGCAGTAAGTAAAGGAGAGATCTCTGTTTCCTGTCTGTCACAGTAGAGATTAGTGACTTTGATAGACTCCATGTCAGTCAGCTTCACATGCTGAGGTTGGACCGTGACTCAGGTCATTTCCGCCCGATCCAAATATCCCGGGGTGAGCGAGAAAAATATCCCTGTGCAGCTGTGAATTCTGCACGGCTCACGGTACTAACGCGGACCTGCCCCGGTTCTGCCCCGCAATATTTCCCTGACCCCAGGATACTTTAAAAATCGCCAAATTGGCGATTCTTTTCAGAGATCCCGGGGTGAACCCGCTGCCGTGCAAACTCCACGGGAGCAGACCTGGTATATTTTCCCCCTCCACGCCGCTTCCTCCCACTCCCTCTGTCTTTTAAAACTCTTTTTACAGAAGACATAATATCAAAAGGTTATTTTTCCCGCCTCGGTACTTCTTCCCACTGTGAACACCTCGGGGATCTACATGTATGTACCACTCACACAGTAAATACAAAAGACCCGGGTTGCACAGAACAAACTGGAGTATAGCCTCTTGGTCCTACCTCAACTCCTGGGAAGAAGCGGAGAGCTGTGCAGAGGCAAAAAACCGGGATAATATATCTGTGGTATGTAAAGTCCTGGTTCTACCCCAGTATAATTGTGCCATGTGGAAACGGCCTCACCCCATATGTCCCTACTCGGCCTCTGCGTTCAGCAGAGGCCAATTTGCTGCGTTCAGCAGAGGCCAATTTGCTGGTGGTCCCCGGCCCCTTAATGATGCGGCTGGCCTCCACACGGGCCAGGACTTTCACAGCGCTGGCCCCGGCCTGGTGGAACACCCTCCCACCAACTGTCCGGGCCCTGCGGGACCTTGGTGAGTTCCGCAGGGCCTGTAAGACTGTGTTGTTCCACCGGGCCTTTGGAGTGTCCAGCCGCTGATATGGTGCCCCCCCACTGCTCCTGCTTTGGCACTGGTACAACAGAGCTCCTCATATTGAGGGGCCTGCCGTCCCCCCCTTCTTGGGGTGAGTTTTTAAATTGAGCCTGGACGCCTCTTGTTTAATTTGCTAATCGTTAGCCGCTGTTTTTATGTATTTTAAGATGTTTTATTGATGGAGCCTATGTTTGTATTTTACTGGATTTGCTCCTTTTTATTGTTTATATATTATGTTGTTCACCGCCCGGAGCCCTTTGGGGATCGGGCGGTATAGAAATTGAATAAATAATAATAATAATAATAATAAAGCGCAATCAGAAGATCCTGAGTTCGAGTTCTCCATCTCTAGTTAAATGGTAGCAGTTGGGGTAGCACAGCCTTTTCTCCCCTTGGGATTTCTTTGTCCAGCCAGGATGGATAACATTTGAGTCGAATGGACCAGTGGTCTGATTCGGTATAGGCAGGTTTGCAAAAATGAAACGAGGAGGAGCCAGGAGGACATCTTCCTCTTTAAAGAGCAAGCCTTTGCTTCAAGTTAGGGATGGCCCCTAAAACCACTGGTTCAGTTCGGAGATTCACAATATAGCAGGCAGAACTCGCAAGCTAAAGTTCAGTGTGGACAGAACATGAAAAAGGAGAGGAAGATCTGTAGGGGAAAAACAATTTTTAAAAATGCACTTGAATGAAATGAGATAGGAATGCATGAAACTACTTTCTATACTCTGTCTTAGATAAAGGTGTTAGTATGGTCAGTGGAGGTGAGGTGCAGCGGCTGAGAAAATCGTATGCTTCCACATTGGACTATAGTCCCGAACAAAAATGAGAATTATCATTCATTTTTACATGCTGCCTTTGTCAAAGCCATTATTTTCTGCATTATTGAACATGGTGAACAAGGAGAGATTTATAATTTATAATTCGTTGAATGACTATCATCAAGCTTTCAGATGGATTGGGGGGGAGGGAGCAGGGCTAGATGTGCACTAGGACCTAGGCGGAATACTCTACAATAAAGAAGGCCCGGCATGTTGTGTTCTGTGGTGGAGGAATATACAGTCTAGTAACATCTTTTTTGTGAGGCAGAGCATGCTAAGTCGTTCTAGGCCAGTTTTGTCTGTTCTGCCTGGTGGCAGCTCTCCAGGGTGTCAGGCAAAGTACTACTAGATCCTTTCAGCTGCAGAGGCCAAGGATAGCAACCTCCCAAGGGACTTTTGATGACCATCCTGACAGATCCGCATTAACAGACGAAGCAGTCTTATACTGAGTCATGCTCAGGGTCATGTCTACTCTGACCAGCATGCTCCAGAGTCTCGAGCAAAGGTCTTTCCCATCACCTGCTACCTGAACAGAGATGCCCGGGGCAGAACTTGGCACCTTCTGCATGCAGAGACGATGCTCTCCCCCTGAGCCTCATCTCCATGTTAGATGTGGGAGTTGGATGTCAATGGATCAGCGAACGTAAAGGCATCTAGGCTGGAGAACACAGACACTCACATAAACAGGGGTGTATCTACCTAAAAGGCCACCCAGGGCAAGCCCAGATGCTGTGCCCCCTCCCATAGCTGTGCCTTGCCCCTGAAGACCAGGGTACAGTTGGGGCCCGCCCCCATTCGCAGTCTCCACGTGGAGATTATGAATAGGGCAAGCTGGGTCTCTCCGCCCCCTCTCCACATGGAGGTCGGATATAGAGTGTCCCTGACTGGGCACAGTTCGGGGTGAGTGGGGCATGGCCACAAAATGCACCCCCCAGAAGCGGGGCCCGGGGCTTAACACACACACTCCGCCTCCCCTTGATATGCTGCTGCACCTAATCAACCTTGTACCTCTCGGCTATTAGTACTCAGCCCTGGATAACCGATAGTCATTGTACAGTTCCACAGTCCTATGAAGACAACAAGATTTGGTCAGAAACCAGGGACAGATCAGGCTTGCTGGATTGTTTAGCTTAGTGTTTGTATCACTTGGAGCTAAGAGTTTCTATTGGATTGTTAAGATGTGAGAATCGCTGAGGATTGGGTGCTTCGTGTTTGTGACGCATTTGGTGTTGTGAAGAGCGTGTGACATTTTTGAGGAGTACATGGCAGCTTGGTGGGCACCTTGAGTGTCAAGTCAGGTTTGTTTCGACTATCCGGTACTGTGTATGTGAGTGTTTTCTGTTGCACCTCCCTTTTGTTTGGGTATGGGGTAGAACAGAGACAGCTGCTTGATCTCCGAGACCGGGCACTGTCGAAGGAGGGTGCCAAGGGGAAGCATGCTGAGAAAGAAGAGCACAGCTTGTGCATGAGAACATTACTGGGCAGAGAAGAATAAAGATAGCAGTCAGGCTGGATTAGAACAAAAGGTTCATCTGACCCTGCATCCAGTTTCCAATAGTGGACAGACAGGGAAGCACAGGGCCTGCTGGCAACAGCGTCTGTCAGTCAAGGCCCCTTCCGCACCTGCAGAATAATGCACTTTCAATCCACTTTCCAATGCACTTTGCAGTTGGAGTTTACTGTGCAAAACAACAAAATCCAGGCCCCTTCCGCATCTGCAGAATAATGCACTTTCAATCCACTTTCCAACGCACTTTGCAGTTGGAGTTTACTGTGCAAAATAGCAAAATCCAGGCCTCTTCCGCACATGCAGAACAATGCACTTTCAATCCACTTTCCAACGCACTTTGCAGTTGGAGTTTACTGTGCAAAATAGCAAAATCCAGGCCCCTTCCGCACATGCAGAATAATGCACTTTCAATCCACTTTCACAATTGTTTACAAGTGGGTTTTGCTATTCTGCACAGTAAAATCTAGATACAAAGTGCCTTGAAAGTGGATTGAAAGTGCGTTATTCTGCATGTGTGGAAGGGACCTCAGACAATCGGTTAAAAAAAAGACCCCTGAACCACGAGGCTTCAGTCACCTAATGGCCAGCCGGACACCTGTATTCTCCCGCTTTTAAATCCTCCTAAGACTGCCACCAGCTCCACAGGACAACTACCAGTAGAATGGTTGCTCGTTCATCTTGAATCTGCTGCCAGCAATTTCTGCTGGGCGAGCAAGGCCCTCTATGCCATTTCTCATAAAAGTAACAAGGTGCCACTTTGCCGAGGAGCTGGGGGATTGTGACTGAGTTCCTGCAGCTATGAAATTCAATGCTGCTTTAGGAATGGTTGTTTTTTTCCTTTAAATCAAGGCTGTGATTTATGAATGGGTGGGGGAAGGAAAATGAAAGAAGCGACTTGCATTCTGCACAGGCTGACTCACTGGCTGTGTTCCTGCTTACAGTCTGTACCCTTGCTGGGGCCATACTGTGCGGAGGCCGGAGGGCTGGGCAAATTGCAGCCCCTGCTATGGCGGGAAGCTGACTGACCAGCCCCCAAGCTGTTCATTGTTGAGCTGCCATGCCTTCAGGGATAATAGCCATGCTAGCAGAAGATAGAAGAAGAAAAAGAAGGAGGAGGAGGTTTGGATTTATATCCCCCTTTTCTCTCCTATAGGACACTCAAAGGGGCTTACAAACTCCTTTCCCTTCCCCCCTCACAACAAACACCCTGTGAGGTAGGTGGAGCTGAGAGAGCTCAGAAGAACTATGACTAGACCAAGATCACCCAGCTGGCGTGTGTTGGAGTTCACAGGCTAATCTGATTTCCCCAGATAAGCCTCCGCAGCTCAGGCGGCAGATCGGGGAATCAAACCCGGTTCCTCCAGATCAGAGTGCACCTGGTCTAAACCACTACACCACTGCTGCTCCCATATTTTTTGGGCAATATGGTCCACACTGAAAAAGTGGAGTCCAAGAATTAGTACAATGGATTTTGCTATTTCGCTCAGTAAAATCCAGTTGCAAAGTGGATTGAAAGTGGATTGAAAGTGCCTTATTCTGCACGTGCGGAAGGTCCCCCAGTCTTAATCTTGCCCAGTTAACTTTCTTAAGGTCTCCGTCCCTTGTGGCTTTTCTCCATGCAGGTCTCATGATCCCCAGCCTAGCCTTTTAAGCGCTCAAAGAGGACCACACTTTTCTTTTCCCCCAGAGGACAATCTGACTGGATCACACTCATGACTACTGGGGAAAGTGGGGGTTAATTTTTTTCCCTTTGAACCGTTTCTCTTCTTGAAAAGGCCTCACCTTGTGCTATCCTGCTTTTTACTCTAATCAGGAAGAAATGGTGAGGTTCTTGTGCCTTAAAGATCCTGGCTTATCTTGAACTCAAGACTTGAAAAATGGCAGGCGAGGATTTTGCCTGTGCTCCGTTGCTACCTTTGGGAATCTAGAGGGTGTCTAGGCATTGGAAACTGAGAGGTTTCCCCCCTACTCCTGCAGCGAGTCAGGAATAAATCCTCCACTGAAGCGGTAAAACTCCACAGTGGCTTTAATTTTAAAAGTCCTTTCTCATTTTCACCACTGAAGGAGGCAAATCGGATCCCTCTTAACATCAACTGCGCGGAGGGACTTTGTGCCGCTCCCTCTCTCAGCCTGCCCTACCTCACAGCACTGTCGCAGAGATAAAGTAGATGAGGAAAACGGTGTATCCTGCCTTGAGTGCCTTGGGCTTATTTATTCCAATCGGAGGCAGCATGGTATAGGGGTTAGAGTGCTGGGATAGAATCTGGGAGACCCAGCTTCGAGTCCCCAAGGGCCAGGCTGGGTGACCCTTGGGCCAGGCACACGTTCTCAGCCTAACCCACCTCGCAGGGTGGCTGTGGAGATAAAGCGGAGGAGAGGAGAATCGTTTACGCTATTTTGGAACCCCGTTAGGGGGAACGGTAAGGAGGTATAAAGTACAGAAAAGAATACCATGCACGGCACAGAGACCTCGCCAAATCCTTGTTCCTTCGGGCATCGACGTGCCTACCTCGCAGGGTGGTTGTGAGGACAATGCGGAGGAGAGGAGAATAATTGACTATTTTCCCCATTAGGGGGAAAGATGAGCTATAAAGTATAGAAAAGAATAGCATACATGACAGAGACTCTGCCTACATGCTTGTCCCTTCGGGCACCAACATGCCAGGCCAACATGCCATCCCGCCCTTTCTTCTCCTCTGGCCATCTCTTCCTGCCTCGGATGAGTCCAGGCACCATCATGCTCTCCACCCCCACGCTGGCTCGTTCTCTCGGCCTTGGGCTCCGGTGGGATTTAGCCCGGCCGGCATCCAGCAAAGCCCTTCTCTTGCCCCATAACAGTTGGCAGAACAGACGAAAGGGCTTGGCGAATGGGGTGGGGGGGGAGAGGAGGGAAAGGAGGGGGAGAGCTGCATAAATATTGATGAGGCTGCAAATGGGATCGAGCTGGTAAAAGGTCATAAAACATTTATGCAGGAAACAACTCACCGCCTGGTAACATGGGGAGGCTTGGCACCCGATTCTCTGCCAGGGCCAACAGTTGAAGTCCCTGGCTTCTCCCCCGCCCCACCCCGCTGCTTCGATGTGATTGTTTATTTGTTTATCTCTCTCTGCCCCTGCTTCTCTTTCCAGCCATGACCAAAGCAACCACCAAGATTGTTCTTCCTTCCCTCCATTCTATCCTCGCAAAAAAACCACTCCAGCATGACTGGCCCGAGGCCACCGAGGAGGTTTACATGGCAGAGTGTGGATTCGAACCCAGGTCCTGCACATTGTAGTGTGACGCTCTAACCTCTACCCCATGCTGCCTTCAGGCCAAGACTCTTTAGGGGATGTTCAGGGCTTATTTTCCTCGATAGGAAATGTGTGCATAGGGAGGTTTTATGCAGCTTGCCAATGGTGCGGTAAGGGACGCTCCGAGCAGCTTACCCATCTGGAAGCATCCCGAACCTTTTCCCAGTTCTATGCTGTTACAGCAGCAGTGGCGTAGTGGTTAAGAGCAGGTGCACTGTAATCCGGAGAACTGGGTTTGATTCCCCGCTCTGCCACTTGAGCTGTGGAGGCTTATCTGGGGAACTAGATTTAACTTGTGCACTCTAACACACGCCAGCTGGGTGACCTTGGGCTAGTCACAGTTCTTCGGAGCTCTCTTAGCCCCACTCACCTCACAGGGTGTTTGTTGTGGGAGGGAGAAGGGAAGGGTAATTGTAAGCCCCTTTTGAAGAAGAGGAAGAAGAGTTTGGATTGATATCCCCCCTTTCTCCCAAACACCCTGTCAGGTGGGTGGGGCTGAGAGAGCTCCGAGAAGCTGTGACTAGCCCAAGGTCACCCAGCTGGCGTGTGTGGGAGTGTACAGGCTAATCTGAATTCCCCAGATAAGCCTCCACATCTCAGGCGGCAGAGCTGGGAATCAAACCCGGTTCCTCCAGATTAGATACACGAGCTCTAAACCTCCTACGCCCCTGCTGCTCCTATAGTCTCCTTTTGAGTCTCCTATAGGAGAGAAAGGGGGGTATAAATCCAAACTCTTCTTCTCTTATCGAGGCAATTTTGTCTACCCTTGCTTTTCCACAGTGAGAGATCATCTATTCTATTCCCTTTCAACCTGCCATGCAAAACTCAGGGAAGACAAAATAGCCGCGGGATCTGCCACATTCTCTGTCCAGGGAATTCTGTTTCGCAGCTTCTTTTCTAGGGCTTTGTTCCCCCTGAGATGAGTCGAGTCAGTACCTAGCTCGTCGGTCTGCAAACTGCAGGTGCAAACTCACATAACTCCTCGATGGTTTGTTGGGTTTTTGGAAAACCTTCTTTGTTAAAAGCAAACCCTTCCTGGGAGCGTAAGAGAAGTCAGATGCTCCTTCCAAATAGCGAGGATTCTCCGATTTGCATTCATCATCCCCACTTGGGTGGAGACAGGTGCACTGGCGAATGAACATCCGCAAGGGAATGTTCTGCACGCTTTTCTCCATCCGTGTTTTTTTCCCCCTGCGCCACGCCACTGGAGTGCTTCCTGAGGTTTTTTGTTTTATTTTAATTGGTAATTGCTAAACTGCTAAAACTTTATAGTGCTGCAGCAGTTCCTGGGTGGTTTTTTTTTAATCCCTCAAAAAGCCCTCCAGTGGTGCAGCAGGGAAAAGGGGGAGGGGTCTGCAAATACACACAAATCTGCAAGCTTGTGTAACCTCAGCTTGTGGGTTCTGTGGGGCAGTACTTGGAAGGAGTTGCAAAGAACCAAATTTAAACAAAACAGTTTACTTTACTTAACAAATAACACTTTTAAAACATTTAACCTTTACACTTTGCAGTCCTGTTAAGTTTGCATTTTCAAGTCCTTATTTACAGTCTACTGATATTGCCAAGTCCAATTCTTCTTTGCTGGTGGTTGGTTTTGAAGACTTCTGAGGCTTGGTGAATGGGCTTCAAGATGATGAAGGTTCCCAGAAAACTCTCACCATTTACATACACAAAAACCCTGAAACAATAAATTCTAACATTTACAATATAGCAAAAAAATAAACTCCCTTCCCACTAGTTCCCCACAACATTGCAGTTACCTTAAACAAGGTGTTAAGGGCTTAATAAAATCAATCAAGGTCCCAGCCTGGTAGTCTCGCTTCCTCCAACCTCATGAGTTCTGCAGCATTCTACTTCATTTCAGACTCCACCCCTTTCTGGGTCATCCCATTCTGACACAGGGGTTACACTTGCATCGGATTTTGTTGCCCAAATGAGGTGTACAAAATTCCCTACGATTATCGGTACTGGAATTGAAATCTTTCCAAGTATTGCCGCACCTCAAAAAAAGGCAGATTGCAACGAGAATGTATATTGTAAAAATATATATTGCAACAATATGCTGGTAATCTGTCTTTTCTCTTTTAGACAAAATCAATTGTACGCCTTGAGACTTGGAAAACTGATTTTTATTCAGTGTTAGTAAACATTGTTCACATTTATTTATATATAAGATCTATATTCTACCCTTCTGTTTAAACAGCGAGCGTGTAGAACTCTTACAAGCAAACGTAACAAAAAGCAAGGTCCTTAAATTGGAGGAGGAGTCTTTAAAACACACCGAAAAAGATCATTTTGTTTCTGACTGAGCTAAACAAATTCCCGAACAGGTTGCTGCTGGCAATAGCTGTGGTTAAAAGGTTCTTATTTTGACGGGGAAATGGGGAAATGGGCAACAACGCCTTTTGAAAGCAACATTTTAAAAGCATTTTAAAAGCTCCTACGTGGTGCTGTCTACTTGCCAAGATGTGTGGCTCTGTGGCAGAGCATCTGCTTCGCATGCAAGACGCTGCGGGTTCAATTCCCCACTGTCTCCAGTTATAGGATCTGTGATGGCTGGCTACAGGAGAGACCTTTGCCTTCCTGGGGTTGCAGAGAGCCATTGCTCCTCAGAGAAGACAGTACTGACCTAGCTGAACCCGTGGTCCGATCCGGTGCGAGTTTCGTTTAAACGAAAGTCAGAAGCCTTCTTGCATTTCGTATTCTTGCCCAGTTAGATTTGGTGAGAATCTTTTGAAGAATCACAATATTCGGAAACACAGCCGGTCCCTGGCGTCCCTCCGGGTTAAAAATACGAAGTCAGGGGTTCGTTTTGCCTGTTGCTGTCGGGAGGAAGAAGAGAAACGTGGCAAGTGTTATCTTCTTCGGCAGGCTTGACGTCTGCAAGCCCTTTTCAACCCCTCCTGTGTTGTTGAGGTCTGTGTGTGTAAACCAGAAAGGCAGTTTCAAATGCGCAGGTATCGGTTTCCTGTGAGAAACAGGCTGCTGTGAAAACATTGCTTGGGGGGATTTTGGATTCATCAGTGGCCGAGCAAGAAGGCTGATTTACAATCCTGCTTCAGGTTTATGTGCAAGTGTGATTTCAGGCTAGTTTTTGGGCGGAAGACCGTAAGAGTGGCAAAGTGTATCATCAGGTGAAAGTGGCAGGCGTATGTGTCTGAGGTAAAACAATGGTGACAGATTGATTGGGTGCCTGCTCAGTCCTGCTTCCACCTTTCAGCCTGGCTTGCTAATTGAAATCCCTACCCTTCACTTTTAGTCCTGTTTTCAAGGAAAGCAATCATGTTCCTGGAAAAAAACCCCATATTTTTCCATTTAAAATGCTGATAGCATAAAAAGTCTGGTTCTAATTAGCATAGCCAAGAAGGAGTTAAACAATTGCATCTCCTTTCTAAGAGGTCAAGACCCGGAGACTTATGCCTACAGCAGGGGTCTGCAACCTGCGGCTCTCCAGATATGTATGGACTACAAATCCCATTAGCCCCTGCAAGCATGCTGGCAGGGGCTGATGGGATTTGTAGTCCATGGCCATCTGGAGAGCCGCAGGTTGCAGACCCTTGCCCTACAGTTTACCCCATGTAAACAAAATATCTTATCTTCAGCATGCCTTCTTTTAAAAATCCTATGTATTCTTCCATGTCAGACAAAAAATCAGAACATTTGGGCCAGTTGACAACACCCAAAGAAAACTGCTCTAGGGGGAGTAATACTCTGGTCCCTTCCGCACATGCAGAATAATGCACTTTCAATCCACTTTCAATGCAGTTTGCAGCTGGATTTTGCTGTGCAGAATAGCAAAATCCACTTGCAAACAATTGTGAAAGTGGATTGAAAGTGCATTATTCTGCATGTGCAGAAGGGGCCTCTGACTAAACTGGTGGTGGTGGTGGTGGTGGTGGTGGTTAAATTCAACTTAATAAACACCGGGCTCAGAGCAGTGTACAGGCAATAGATATCAGAATACAAAAAACATCGAATAATACAATTAAACTACATAAACCAATAAAAACAGTAGCAGCGATACAACCCACCCACAATTTGGTGGATGGTGTCCAGTTCTAACCCTGGGAGGGGACTGGCAGACAGCCAAAGAGAAACAGGTGGTACATGGGCATCAGGAATAATTAATATGAATGTAGTTATGAATATTCTGAATAAATCAGGTGTTTATTCCATATATTGATTTTTTAAAAATATAGTATTATTATTTCTTTATTTTTCATATTTATACCCCGCCCATCCCCGAAATGCTAAGGGCAGCCTGAAATCTGAAATAGGAGATGACATATATTTCCTTGTATTTGATGGACAATGTACTATGGATATTGGGTTTTTAATTTTCTTTTCTCGCATCAGTTGCTGATCTGCAGTTGTGTCCCGCTGTTGGATAATTACACGTCTTTAAAATCTTGTTCTCTTTGTAATGGGAACAGATGAACCAATTTGGGTAGACAAAATGACCAAGGAGCTGGACAAAATGACCAAGAAGGACATTATGCAAATATTACAATGATGGATATGCATTTTAATGAATGCGTTTTGGCAGGACGGGTGGTGGTGGTGGTGGTGAGCTGTACAGGTCTAGATTGTTTCGCATTGATGTAGCCCCAGAAAAGCCATTGACGGGAAATATCCTGTTTTCCACTCAGGGAGAATCTGTGTGTTCAGTAATGGCTCAGTAATGATTCTGTCATTTCTCCCCCCCCCCCCCCGAGCCCCCTTTGAGACCTTTGAGCTCCCCAAAAAGTTTTTACTGAGGACTTGCGTGGGCAAAAACTATGTGAGACTGGGGCTATAGTAAGGCATGGAATTGAGTGAGATGGATTGACAAAGGTGGCTAGATCCTGGTCAGGTGGAAGAAGAAGAGTTCAAATTTATACACCACTGCTGGGTGGGGTGGGAGCTAGGAGCAGCACACATCCCTTGCGCGTGCTCGGAGCCCCCTCCACAGTTCAAGCCGCGGGTCAGCAAGGAAAAGGGCAGAGCGCTACCTATAGAGCAGGTGGGAGGGGGATCAAGTAGTGTGAGTCCTCCCACATCCACACGCCTGTGCTACAACGACTAGAGCCAGCATGGTGTAGTGGTTAAGATCAGGTAGACTCTAATCTGGAGAACTGGGTTTGATTCCCCACTCCTCCACGTCAGCGGTGGACTCTAATCGGGTGAACTGGATTTCTTTCCTGCTCCTACATTCCTGCTGGGTGACCTTGGGCTAGTGATAGTTTATTCAGAACTTTCTCAGCCCCACCTACCTCTCAAGGAATCTGCTGTGGGGAGAGGAAGGGAAAGGAATTTGTAAGCTGCCTTGAGTCCCCTTAGAGAAAGGTGGGGTATAAATCTAAACTCTTCTCTTTGTCTTTTGTACCACTGGAAAAGGAAGGTAAGGTCCCTTTTGACCACCCAAAAATGATCACAAGTGGCAAGATGGTGTATAAATTTGACTCGTCGTGTTGACCGATGTAGCCAAGAAGACTGCCCATCTTGTCAAAGGCTTTCATGGCTGGATTCAACTGGTTGTAGTGGGTTTTCCACGCTGTGTGGCCATGGTCCGGTGGATCTTGTTCCTAACGTTTCGCCTGCATCTGTGGCTGGCATCTTTTATTTATTTATTTATTTATTAGATTTTTATACCGCCCTATCCCCGAGGGGCTCCGGGCGGTGTACAACAATAAACATAATAAAATGGCAAAATCTTTAAAAGCTGCGATAAAACAGTAAAAGCTAAATCTTATAAATACAATACAATAAAATACAATAAAAATACAATAATAAATATAATACAATAAAAATACAATAATATAAATGGCATCCAGCTGCTCTGTATTTGAAATCCTCTCCCCAAGAGGGAGGAATAGCAGGTCCCAGATGTAGAGGGCCATGAGGCAGAGGGCCATGAAAGGGGGATGCATCACAGAGGGAAGTCTGTTACACACTGTGTCCAGTGAGAAGGGAATGTTTTAGTGGGGTATAAATTTTTCATATCCCCAGGTGGGGAACCAATCAGTAAGTGTTTGGGTGGAACTTGCTATGCACAGGTGTGATTGAGTACACAATATATACCCCACTAAACATTCCCTTCTCACTAGACACAGTGTGTAACAGATTTCCTTCTGTGTGTAACAGACTTCCCTCTGTGATACACCTCTGAAGATGCCAGCCACAGATGCAGGCGAAACATTAGGAACAAGTCCCACCAGCCCACGGCCACGCAGCCTGGAAAACCCACCACAACCAACTGCCCATCTTGTTTCTCCTCCCCCAAAAACCTTTTCACAGTGGACCTATAAGTATCTCAATTAAGCTTCTGTGTCTTTTTTCATCTCTCATAGGAAAAAGCAGATCTGGGGGAACTGAACTTCTCCCTCTGTTACCTGCCCACCGCTGGGCGCCTCACCGTCACGATCATCAAGGCCACCAACCTGAAAGCCATGGACCTGACCGGCTTCTCCGGTGAGCAAAGAGGGAAATGTGCACGTCAGGGGGGATTGTGTGTTTTGATGAGAAGTTGGCCTCTTGGGATGAGCATCAAACGGCGGGAGGGCTCCAGTAGTAGTTGGCCAAGGGACATCACAGTTTGGTAAGGCATTGGGGCCTGTCTTAATCCCATGCGAGCGTGGAATTATGGCAGCATATCTTCGTCTGCTGATTAATCCCACCCAGAGGAGAGCCTTGGCTACTGCAAGATGTAATGTGCTGCCATCAGCTCTGCTGGAGGGAAGATTTAAGAATATGGAACGTTCTAAAAGAGTTTGTTCATGTGATATGACTACGGTTGAAACACTTGACCATTCTTTGTTTCTATGCCCTAAATACAATAAGATACGCATGAAATACATGAATTCCATTTTCTTGCAATGTTCTCAGTGGCATGAGTGTTATAAGATACCCAACCTCCTGAACAGCTCTGATGTGCTCTTTTGTGAAACTGTTGCAAATTTTATACTGGAAATTAGTAATTTTAACTGTATTTCTTAACCTTGTTTTGTTTTAAAATTTTGTCCTGTTTTATATGCCAATAAAGCAGGGGTAGGGAACCTTTAACACTCAAAGAGCCATTTGGACCTGTTTTCCACAGGAAAAGAAAACACTTGGAACCGCAAATAATTTTTGACATTTAAAATAAAGATAACACTAAATATATAGGGGTTTTTTTTACCTTTTACTCCACTCATTCTGAGAAGCGCATGGATGCGCCTGCAGGGCAGGCAAGGATGAAGCCAGCGGCTCGGCCTTGCTGGCCACCGGGAAAGTGCCCGCCCCGCTCCAACGGGGCGGGTGAGAGGGGAAGCCCGCGGCGCGGCCCAGCCGACCATGGGCAGTTAGTGCTCCCACCCTGCTGCCTGCAGGGCGGGCAAGGATGGGGCTGGCGGCTCGGCTCATGGAGCCACAGTGCAAGGGCAGAAGAGTCTCATGTGGCTCTTGAGCCGCAGGTTCCCTACCCCTGCAATAAAGGCTTGTGTTGTGTGTTGTGCATTGGGGCCTGTGGGGAGGAAACAGATAAGGAAGATGGGGAGTGAAATTAGTGAATGCCAGGAACCAGGCCAGAGGCAGGGAATTGGTTGAGTGGGTGGAACCCACATGGAGCAAGGGAAACGCTGGGGACTTGCACTTGTTGTGGGCTGATCTCCTGAGACAGGATCAGGACCCATCATTAAGAAGAACTCGTCATGGGTGGGGCACAGAAGATGATTGGTAAAATGGACTTAAGCCACTTCAGGCCACGGTTTGGTTGGTGGCCCCATTTTTTAATGTTCCCCATGTCGAAAGGGATGTCATGTCGAAGAGGGAGCAAGCTTGTTTTCCGCTGCCTCAGAGACTAGGACACGGAGCAATGGATTCAAGGGGCAGGAAAAGAGATTCCACCAAAACATGAGGAAGAACTTTCTGACCGCCAAGGCTGTTCGATAGTGGAATTCACTGCCTCGGAGAGTGGTGGAGTCTCCTTCTTTAAAGGTTTTTAAAGAGAGGCTCGATGAACATATGTCGGGAGTGCTTTGGTTGTCTGTTCTTGCAGGGCAGGGGGTTGGCCTTGATGGCCCAACTCTATGATTCTATGAAAGCTTCTTGGAAACAGAAGACCAGACAAGTACAGGGATTGACGTCCATTTTAAAATAAACTATTGTTATTTGCAACGTTTATATCCCACCTTTCTGCCCAACCGGAGCCACCAAACTTGTGATCTCCCTCATCTCCAGACTGGAATTGGTGATGGAGGAAGTCGGCTGCCTCTGCTAGCCAACCATAGTCCAAGTTCTCCAAAGGCCCATACTTCCTCCAGTTGCCTAGCAACCAAAAGCTCCATGCATATCTTGAGCCAATAGGCCAATCTGCTTCTGTGGTATTGATACTCACAGGTAGGGATGGTGAGAAGCATAGGCCCAGGCAGGCCTGCGCTCTGTAATCCAGACCCTTTTCCCACCTCTCTTTAGATCCCTACGTTAAGGCATCCCTCATGTGTGAAGGGAGGAGGCTGAAGAAGCGCAAGACGTCCATCAAGAAGAACACGCTCAACCCCACTTACAATGAGGCCCTTGTCTTTGACATCCCCCAGGACAGCATGGAGCACGTCAGCATCACGTTGGCGGTCATGGATTATGATTGGTGAGTCGCACAAGAGTGCCATGCCTCCCTCAATCAGCAGTGACCGGACAGGGGTCCCCAACGTGTGGAATGGTGCGTGAATACTTGACCCCGGCCACGTTGCAGAGAAGGACCGGTGGTGTTCCGCAACAAATGTCCTTCAAATAGTGTCAGTCCATGAGGACCCTTGGATGCTGGCCTTCCAAGAGGATCCCAAAATCGCCCTGAAATCAGAATGAAGGTCAAAATGAGATTCCCAGACTTGCTGAGAAGAGGGGGGGGGGTGGATCTGGTGAATGCAGGAAGCTTTGGACAAGGGAGAGGCGGAGACCTGGAACATCTGACATAATATTCAAAGTATTTGCTAACATACATGCAGAGCTGAACTGGAGGCAAATGAGGGAGGGTTTTGAATTGCATGAGAAGACCCACCCCCCACTGTCCAAGTCTACCAACCACAAACTGGAGCCGGAGTGGTGTAGTGGTTAGGGTGCTTGACCAGGTTGGGTAGACCTGGATTCAGAAGAAGAGTTTGGGTTTGTACCTCGCCTTTCTCTCCTGAAATGGAACTCAAGGTGGCTGACAAGCTCCTTTCCTTTCCTCTCCCCATAACAGACACCTTGTGAGGTAGGTGGGGCTGAGAGACTTCTGAGAGAAGTGTGACTAGCCCAGGGTCATGCAGCAGGAATGTAGGAGTGGGGAAACACATCTGGTGTACCAGATAAAAGTCCACCGCTCACGTGGAGGAGTGGAGAATCAAACCTGGTTCTCCAGATGAGAGTCCACCTGCTCTTAACTGCTATACCACACTGGCTCAAATCCCTGCTCAACCATTGACTGGACTGAGTCGCTTTGGGCCACTCTCTCAGGTGGATTCCGCTTGGCCAAAAGCAGCGGTGTGAAAACGATGCGGAAACAATGTAAAATCGTTTAAAACAGCGTGAAAGGATTTACACTGTTTTCACACCACTGTTTATGGCCCATGCGGAATCCACCTCTCTCTCTCTTTCTTTCTTTCTTTCTCTCTCTCTCTCTCTCTCTCTCTCTCTGTATGTGCTAGGATTGTCATGGGGATAAAAAAATGAGAAAAGAGTGCATACTTCCTTGAGATCCTTGAGAGAAGGGTAGTATCAAAATAAACGCCATAAATTAAATGCGGGCATATTGCAAAACAGGCCTCATTTATTCTGAGAGTCAGCTTGGTATACTGGGTAGAGTGTCAGACTAGGACCGTGGTGGCGAACTCCAGATGTTATGGACTACAATTCCCATCAGCCCCTGCCAGCATCATGCTGGCAGGGGCTGATGGGAACTGTAGTCCATAACATCTGGAGTGCCAAAGGTTCACCACCACTGGACTAGGATGTGGGAAACTCGGGTTCGAATTTTCATTCTGCCATGGAATCTTGCTGGGTGATCTTGGGCCAATCACAAACTCTCAACATGACCCCTCTCACAAAGCTGTTGTGAGGATAAAATGGAGAAGGATGGAATTTTGTACGCTACCTCGGGTTCCTGAAGAGGAAGAGTTTGGATTTATATCCCCCTTTTCTCTCCTGTAAGGAGATTCAAAGGGGCTTACAATCGCCCTTCCCTTCCCTCCACCCACAACAAACACCTGTGAGGTGGGTGAGGCTGAGAGAGCTCCGAAGATCTGTGACTAGCCCAAGGTCACCCAGCTGGCATGTGTTGGAGTGTGCAGGTTAATCTGGTCCACCAGGTAAGCCTCCACAGCTCAAATGGCCGAGTGGGGAATCAAACCTGGTTTTCCAGATTTAAAAAGTGGGCTATGAATGAAGCACGTATAGGGTTTTTTTAAGCTTTAAGTTTTAAGCTTTACGTTTTGAAGCTCTGCCTGCTCTTCCTCTTCTTGTTCTTTGTGGGGGATCAGCAGCTAAAATGATATTTATGTCCACAGCATCGGGCACAATGAAGTCATCGGGATGTGCCAAGTGGGCAGCAATGCCGACGCGCCGGGAAGAGACCACTGGGCCGAGATGCTGGCAAATCCACGTAAACCCATCGAACACTGGCATCAGCTAGTGGAGGTGAGCAGGCTTAGAAGGGAAGATAGTTTCTACATCAGGAAAGCTTTAAGTGGGGAACAGCACCAGCAGAGACCTTGAGCCATAGTGGTTGGATGAGAACTGGGTGCTAAGGTGAGAATTCCCAACTGACCAGGCAATAAACAATCCCTTTAATAGATGCTGCATGTGTTGAAATGGGCAGCTGATTTTTTCCCCCTCCATGCAGGTAAATAACATCTCCTTAAAATAGCTGCCAATCAAACTAACATGGGAAGGGACAACTGAAAGGGCCAGTTAAAATTGGTAACCCTAGCTAGGCTTGCTGCAGAAATTCTGCATTAGAAACTTAGGCCCTTTCCACACATGCAGAATAATGCATTTTCAATCCACTTTCACAATCGTTTTAAAGTGGGATATGCTATTCAAAGTACATTGAAAGTGGATTAAAAGTGAATTATTCTGCACGTCCGGAAGGGACCATAGATGTGATTTAATGCTCCACAGTGTTGTCTTCTGTTACTTAAAACAAACCACACTGTTGTAGCCTGTTATTTGAAAGGCTTGAGCCAGTCTTCCACAAAATCAGTCCCTTACGCGGTAAGGATGGTTTTCAGCCAAACTAGTCAATCCCCTGTGGGAAAAGGGTGCTCTGATAATGAGACCAAACTCCTGCTGTTCAAAATAAGCGGACAAATAAATAAAAGTAGAAGTTTCCTTTTATTAACACGGTCAGTGGGATGGATCTCCTGTTGCATTTAATCATGCCCAGTTCCCCTTATTAGAGACCTCACTCCAGTAGAAGCTTTTTGAGGGTAGCCATTGGGGCCCCTGCCCCTCTTTTCCATCCCCAGATAAGCAAGTTGGATCCCACCCGATACAATCTAGGAATGTGTTTTTTTAGTTAATATTGTCTTGGGACTTTAAAAAAACTTTACATTCCAAAGGACACAAAAAGAATAACAGAAAAACAAAGTAAATTTCAGTAATTACTGCCAGTTTCACCTGCACCGAGTATTAACAGTAAAAATAAATACATTACGCTTGCTCTTTGACAACCTAGGCCAAATTGGATCTTTAAAGCTACTGCTAATAGAAGTCACACTTTTCTCTACTGGATCTCATTTTAACGATCTCTAAGCTTCAAAAACACCGATTTATTTTTTTTCCTGTTTTATCCACATAATTTAAGACAATTGTCCAAAAACTGAACTGAGTGTGTTTCCTTTAAGTAACGAAGTTAGTTTGGCCATCTCCGCCAACTATGACACCTTCACCCGCCAGTCTTTAATTGTAGGTATAGCTGGAATTTCCCTTTTCTGTGCACAGGGTATTTTTGCTTCTGGTCTCAACCTAGCAACTGTTTGTGGGTCCCCAGTTAGGGCTTTTTGGTTCCAGAGAAAGATCTGAAGTTGGCTGAGGGAGCTTTTAGGGATCTTGTAGAGGCTTGATGACCTTCTGCTCTCTCATATCCAGGAGAAGACTTTGAACATCTACATCAACAAGAACCCTCCAGCACGGGACAAGCCGAGCATCGTAGTTGAAAGTGTTCATTCCGATTAAGGCCATTGTCTCCAGCCCTTCGTCACCAGGGACTGTGAGTTCTTTGGGTAGCGTGGGAGGCACACACCCAAAACACACCTAAAGAGCCAGCGTGGTGCAGTGGTTAAGAGCAGGTGCACTCTAATCTGGAGAACCGGGTTTGATTCCCCGCTCTGCCACTTGAGCTGTGGAGGCTTATCTGGTGAACCAGATTAGCTTGTGCACTCCAACACATGCCAGTTGGGTGACCTTGGGCTAGTCATGGAACTCTCTCAACCCCACTCACGGAGCTCTCTCAACCCCACCCACCTCACGGGGTGTTTGTTGTGGGGGGGGGGGAGATTGTAAGCTCCTTTGAGTCTCCTTACAGGAGAGAAAGGGGAGGTATAAATCCAAACTCTTCTCTTCCAAAATGTTGGACACAGCTTGGCCAGTTTTGACCCACGCTCCTTCACTTTGGCAGGGTCTGGCTTTATGCACAAACAAAAATCACCTTGCAGTGAAAACGACTGTATTCTCAGGCTCACCACAATTTGTTGTTAATATCTGTCCTTGGGTTACCGTAACAGAATGTGGAGGGGGGGAGGGGGTACCCTGGTGCCCTGCGTTTGGACTGACTTGCAGTTCCCCCAGTGAACACCTGAGGGAGTCAGAGATTGCAGGAACCGCTGCTTCTCCATTTGGTCTCTCGGAAGGCAGCTTTGCGGGGGCTGGTCTCATTCTGGCCCCTCCCGCACATGCCGAATAGTGCACTTTCACGCCACTTTCACCATTGTTTGCAAGTGGATTTTGCCATTCCGCACTGCTGCAAAGTGCATTGGAAGTGGATTGAAAGTGCATTGTTCTGCATGTGCGGAAGGGGCCTCTGCAGTGTGAAAGAGAGAGATGGGGGAGATCTATTTTGGCCACCGAAACTGCTATGCTGGGGTGCATGGGTCTTGCAGAGACAAAAACCATGGGGAGGGGGGGAGAGCCTCTTTCTGTCCCCTTTTGGGAGAAAAGTGGGGTGTAAAGAAAGGGACAGCTTGGAAATAATTGTCTTTTTCTTTTTTTCCAAGGGAACGGTGATGCGCGCTCAGCGTTTTCTGGACTGTTTGTTTCCTCCGACTCACCCCTCAGGACTGCTGGCAGGGGGGTTGTCGGAGGGTGGAAAAACAAGCCCTCTTTTCTCAATCTCCATCTCCTCCCCCTCCTTCGCCGCCGCTGCTGGTGGGAAGCTGCTGCCTGATGCATCTTTTTCAAAGCCATAAAGGCAGCCAGTTGAGGTGTCTTGGAATGCGGGGAGGGGAGGATCGTGGCTCAGGGGGTGGGTCTAGAGCGGAAGGGACACCCCCTTCCCCCGCAAAACACACACACCGTCCTTAGTCCTTCTACATGAATTGGTTGTTCAGTTGTGTGTGTGTGGGGGGGTGACCTTTTCTGACATGCATGCTTTGGAGTCTGTTGTGAAAGACGGGTGGGAACGGCACTTAGGGGGTGTCCCCTTTTCTGGCAGAGGTCTCGGGACTTCGGCAGCCGCAGGGCAGGTCAGTTTAACCCAACAGAGGCTGTGTTTTGGACGTTCTGTCTGTCACGGAACTGTTAAAAGCTAGAGAGCTTCCACCTAGGTGAGAACTTTTGCCTCGACCAGCGTTTGGGCTTCTAGCTGCGAATTTCGAACAGCGTGACTGTCCTGTAACAGCTACCGTGGGCCTCTGCTTTGAGGGGAGATCCTGGACTCTCTCTTTCCTGTCTCAGTGCCCTTCTTGGGGGATTGGGACTATTCCTCCTGCTGCCAGATCCGGCGGAGGATCCTCTGTTTTGCGCCAGGATGCATGCAGGACCCTTTTGCCTCAGTCTGCATGACCTTCCAAGCCGAGAGGAGGAAGGAGGAGACAGGGAACCAACCGCTCGACTTCCATCGCTCACCACCGTGCCCAAAAGGGACAACCTTAGGCCTGCCGAAAGACAGCCCAGGGGCGGGGCGGGGCGGGCTGCTTTGGTGTTTACCCCATGACTTGAGAATCACCGTGGAATTTCTTGCAACGAATCCGGGAGGGATCGCGGCCCGGAGGAGCCCACACGAACAATGCCCCTTTCCTAGTTACAGGCGGATTTAGGCCTCCCTCCAATATAGTGAGCTGACTCTGGACTCTTTTGTTTGTACGTGTGTGTGTGTGTGTGTGTGTTCAGTGTATGGGGGTAACCGTCTGTTTCTTCTCTCTACCCCCCGCTCCCCTTTCTAAACCTAGATTATTTTGTTTCGTCTGTGGTCTGCATGGTTCCCCTCCACCCGGTTTGGGTGGCAGGTGGTGGTTCCCAGCTATCGGCGGGAAGAGCGCTTCTTCAGAGAACCCAGGTGTCCTAGTTCCGATAAAAGTCCCACCTGTGTGTGTGTCTCTCTCCCCCAACTGACCCTCTCCCCCCCGCAGTTTCTTCTCATTTGGAATGTCCATTTTGTTTACGTCCCCCTCCTGGCCAAACGCACGTCCGTTTGTCACTCTGTCTTTGTCTGTCCTGGTTTTTTGAGATTTTGTCCTGTTGATGGTTGGTTTGGTTGTTTTTTAATTAAACGAAAAGGTGTGGGAAACGAAAACGAACAGGAAGAAAAAAAAATTGCCCTGCTTCCTAAACCTCTGTCCCCCTTTTTTTGGAAAAGCCATATACCTCCCCTCACCGCTTGGGGGAGTTACAGCTCCCCAGCGTTCGGGGTGAGGAGGAGGGGGCCGGACAGGGTTCTCTCTTTGCAATAGGTTTGGAACTTGAAGCCGCTGCTAAAAACAAAAGTGACATCAATAAAACTGGACAAAAACACAATCGGTTGGGCATCTGTGGGGCTTGGAAACGTGTTAATGATCGAAGTAAGCGCCTGGCGGGATGGGGTTTGCCTGATGGTCCACGTGAATGAGGACTTGCCTCTCTCAAAAACACCTGGCCCGCCGTTTTCAACTACAGAGATCAGTCCTTAGAGCAGACACAATCTCAAGCAAGAGAAGATGGTATAGAAGAAGAAGAAGAGTTTGGATTTATATCCCCCCTTTCTCTCCTGCAGTAGTCTCAAAGGGGCTTACAATCTCCTTGCCCTTCCCCCCTCACAACAAACACCCTGTGAGGTAGGTGGGGCTGAGAGAGCTCCGAGAAGCTGTAACTAGCCCAAGGTCACCCAGCTGGCGTGTGTGGGAGTGCACAGGCTCATCTGAATTCCCCAGATAAGCCTCCACAGCTCAGGCGGCAGAGCGGGGAATCAAACCCGGTTCCTGCAGATTAGATACACGAGCTCTTAACCTCCTACGCCGCTGCTGCTCCTCGGCTGGCTAAATCTCACTGTAATAGCTGCAGTTATCCAGTCGCCTGGGAGAGGACGTGCCTGGGATTGACCAGATAGGAAAAGGTAGGGGTAGGGGTTAGAGGGGAAACAGCAGGTTCTTTGCAGCCTGCTGAGATCCTGGAGGAGAAAACACCAAATCCACTTACTTAGCCGGTAAGAAGACTAGGATCCTTGGGTTTCTCAGGAACAAACTGACACCAGCCAGGATTGTTACATTTTGGAGATTGAAGACTGGTCACGCCTTGTGCAAAGCACTAACCAACTCTGGCGTGAATGCATAATAGAAGATTAGGACCTTCTCATCACAAATTGTTTTCAATATATCCTGCCCCCAAATGCTACATTTTTCCCCCTTTTAATTCTGCACTTTCCCCCTCAGTTTGGTTCTGGAAAGTTTTCCCTTCATTTTTCCTTTGTGGTTTTCCAATGCTTTTTCGACGAGTTTTTTAAAAATCTGTTTTTGAGCCAGTTTCTCCTGAACTTGCGATCATGTTGAAACGGTCCTTATTTCTCCACCCTGCCAAACACTTGGTCCTTAGCTCCCCCTTAATGTAGTAGGCGCAAGCCAGATCATTGTACCAGCTTCATCTTGAATGAGCCATGTAAGGTTAAGGTGAAGAGACACTGTGTCAGCTCAGTTAACAGTGTGTGAAATTGACAAGGGAAGTTGCTTTTGCAGGAGGAAATTGACAAAGGATGCTGTAGCAGCTACCATCGGGTCCTACAGCTTTATTTTGGCTAGGAAACTTTTTTTTTTAAGCCAGGAGGTGCTACATATTTCTGTTCCTTTAGATAATGGCACCTGCTCCAGTGGGCCCTTCCTTTCATCATGTGCCAACACCTGGCCCTTACCTATACGCTGCGTAGTTGCCCAACCTCCCTTTCAGCCATTTTCTCTTCCCTCTCCTCCATTTTCTTTTTGTCATATTGAACTAGCGATATAACCCTGTTAGCAGAGATACAAACTAGCATGGATTGGATTAGCTTTGACGATTGCTTATCAAACTCTCGACGAAAGGTTAGGGCAGAGCGATTTTGAAGCGGGGGGCAACTGAAAAGAGTACTGGGAGTAATCCTTGCACATAATCGAGGACTGCCACAGTTACAATTGTGGATTATTTCAGTTCAAATGGGCCCACAAATGTGATTCCTTGTCTATGGGGAGGGAGGGAGGGATGCTATGTGTTTCTGTTCCTTCAGGTAATGGTGCTTACTCCAGGAGTTGTTTTGCCTTCCATTTTGGGTTGGCAGTTCTCAAAAATAGAAACGGAGGCTGAGGCGTTTTTGAATTGCTACTTCAAAATGTAACTGCGCAGTAACACTGGAGCACCTGTGTAAAAGGAAAAAATGGGTGGGGAAGGTTGTTCTTCGGCATCACAGATGGCATTCCACCACTACCAGTCAAAATACGTTTCCCACCATGTGGAATAAACACAACTGAAGAGACGGGGTGGGTGGGACCCAAAGCAGTGGAGGGTGTGTGTGTGAATGATTACACAGAAGATTTTTCCAAGACAGAAGACTTGAACACTGGGAAAATCTGTGGTAAGCTGTGTGTGCGGAAGAGGCCTCAAACTTGAGGTAACGGCTCTAAACCATAGATCCTCAGACACCCTTTTCATCTTGCCCAAGATATGTGAGGGGGCCGCATAGAAGATGTTGAGCGCTCCCCCCCCCCCCCCCCGTCAGCCCAACCCCTGTAAAATCCCGGAAGACGCAAAAGAGCGAGCGTATGCTAACCAACTTCAGCAGATGCTGCAGGCACAAACGGCTCAGTTGCAGTATCAGCATGTAGACTGGCTCGACTTTCCTTTGGGGGAGGGAATACAGGAAAATGAGGTTTCTAGGTCTCGTCGCCACCGAGAATAGATGAAAACCTGCGAGCAACGATCCATCTCAGAATTCAGAGAATCTGGATGTGGCTTTGACGGTTCGTCCAGTTCCGTAGCCTCACCCTGGGATCCCTACAAGCCGCTGATTCATTTTCTAAGTCCCCTGATTCTGAACCCTGGAAGCAGAGTCCAACCAGGAAAATGTCCTTATTTCTGAGGATCGTTAGGCCAGAAGCAGAGTTTTCGAAGTCACAGACAACACCCACCATGGGACAGCAATAACTCTCCTGTTTGCTCTTCCATCACATTTACAAGGCCTCTGTTTATATTCTACTGATGCAGCCTGCCAAGCACCGCAACGCCAATCAATTTGCAGCGCAGTCTTTTTGATTGTCACCGACAGTTCATATATCCAGAACTCCTGGTTTCTGCCCTGCCAGTTATAAGCGGGCTGCACATCTCCTTCCATTCCTGAATTCCCAAGAGTCCTGGCTCTCTGTACAAAAGTTAGACCACCCGTTACCTTTTTTTGTCACGAATAAACTATAATTTTAAATTTTAAAAAAGAATTCAGGCGACCCATTCCCAATAACTAATGGTGAACAAGGTTGCCTGGAAGTTGCTATTGCAGGCAGAATCCATGTCTCACATACCATTCCTTCCAGAGCTGTAGCGAGGCGGAACTGCGCCCGAGACAAGCATGCACCCTACGCCCCTGCCCACGCCACTACCACGCCACCACCAGTGCACACCCAGTGCATCATGCCCAGTGGTGGGATCCAAAAATTTTAGTATCAGGTTCCCATGGTGGTGGGATTCAAACAGTGGCGTAGTGCCAATGGGGCTGAAGGCCCGAGGCCGCAGCCACTGACAGGCGTGGCCGGGCATTCTGGGGGCGGGGCGTTAATAATTTCTCTGTTACTGTAAAAAACTCTTACTGTAAAAAAAAGTTCCTAATTTCCAGCTGGTATCTTTCTGTCCATGAATTTTAAGCTCATTACTTAGCATAAGTCCTATCGTCTACTGCCAAGCAGAAACAACTACTTCTCCTCTAATTGACTGCCTGTCAAATGCTTAATACTTCCAAATACCTCTAATTTTGTTTCTAGAAATCCAAAAGAAGGATACTTTCCTTAAACAAGGAACTTTACCATATTTCTAAAATATGTTTTTAAAACAGCCCAACGGGGAGAATTATCCTGTTTTCTACCTTTGCTAACCAGCCACATAGGAAACAACAGGACTTTATGATTTTTGGACCTAATGGAATTTCTAACGGAAAAGCAGACCCAATTAGTAACCCCTCTCGGCACACACAAATAATTAGTAGCCCACTCTCGGGAACTGGTGAGAGCCTGCTGGATCCCACCTCTGATCAAGCCCCACCCCTTCCCCCCTTGGCACTATGTCACTGATTCTTTGTTACAGTAGGTTGCTGCAAATTTACGATGGGGAAAAGGCTGTTCTTGCAAGGAGCTTCCATGGTTTAGGGCACCGTTTCTCCCTTAGGGAAGCCCTGCAATTCTAGCACCAAGCAGGCAAAGTTGCTTTCATGGACAGGCTCCGTGGTATCTGACACCCTTCCTCCCTGCAAGAAATTGCTCCCACAGACAGAAACCATCTCCCGCTCATCCCTAATAAAAACGGTCTTGCTCATCTTATCCTCCAAGGCCTGTGCTTATACCAGCCTTTCCTCCACATCCAAGTCAGGATCATCTCTACAGCTGATCCACCTCCCAGCCCCAATGTATTCACCGACCCCCTCTGTAAAATGATGGACCGATTCAAAGATTGTCCCATCAAGATATTTTTATTGATACACCAACTAACCAGACAGACACACAGACAGATATAAGGGAGCTGGCTGCTCTATGGTAGTTGCTTCTATCCGAGTGCAAGATGGGTGGGTTTTTTCTTGCAGGGCCGGGAGATAAACATCTCGACACCCCCATGCAGAACATGTAGGATGGGCCACCTTGATGCAAAGGACAGTTGTACGCTGCGGGCAGAGCAAAGCAGAAGTCACAAGAGTTGACGCTTTCGAGGCAAGCGAGATAATTCACCTTCAAAGTTCCCTATCCACCAAACCTTCCCTCCCAACCAGGCTTCCAAAATATGGTTTATTTGCCCTCTTCCTTGATTTAGCTTCATCCTCTTCCATTCAGTACTTCCCCCTACCCTATTTTAAACCCACAGTTCCCCCCACAGACACAAGGCACATTCATCCCCCCCCCCAAAAAAAGCAGGAGCCCTGCTCTCAGGGCTCTTTCTGCTCCCAACTTTGCGTCTAGATCCATAAGGGATTTCCTTAAAATTTAAAGAACTGCATGTCCCTTCTGTGAACACAACAGGAAGGGTGTGGGTGGATTCTTACCTACCTCCTGCAATCCTAGCAGTTGTGGCAATAAGATTACTGTGGCGCTAGAGGGACGAAAGAGGACAGAAAGATGGTGTTAGGTTGAGAGTAGGCTTAGTGAATACCCTAAAAATTCGGTAAAATTAGGATTCGTTTTTATTTGGGCATAAAATTATCTGCATGCCTGAATAAGACAAATAACATATTCGGATATAACTGAATATTCGTGTGTATCCGAAAAATGCGGGTCCATCTGATTTTTTGGGTATTTTTGTGTTTTTTGCATTTTGGCCTGCAGGGGGTGCCTCTTTAAAGCTAGTGGCACCAAAATTTCAGGGTATCATCCAGAGACTGTCCTGATGATATGAACCGACTGGTAAAGTTTGGTTCAGGGGGGACAAAGTTATGGACCCCCAAAGGCAGTGCCCCATCCTCCATTGTTGCACCCGAATCTCCAAGCCTAGTTGAGAGTCTGGTAGGCCTGCGCATGAGAAGGAACGTACCACTTCTCCAAAGAGAATACGTTCTCAACCCATCTCTCTTTCAACCCATGGTTACCTTTGACCTCCAACTTGCACTCTACAAAGGCTTCTCCAAGTTCGTTAATGGCTTTGCAGGAGTACGTGGCGCTGTCAAAAGGGCTCGGCTTCCGGATGTTGAGGGTCAGCACCCCTTGGCTGTTTTTCTGGAGGAACTTTGGATCCCCGCTGAGATCCATTTTGTTCTTCATCCAGATCACTCTGGGCTGGGAACAGACAGGAGGGACTTAAAAGGGAGGCAGCTGAAATGTCCTCGTGGCGGCCACCCTCATTTTAAACCGCAAGTGCCCTTCATGGATTAGACCATACCACCTACCATGCCCCAAAGCAATCAGTTAGGACTGTGAAAACCTTACAAAGTTTGCAATCAGATTTCAGAGTTGCAATTCTTTAAGAAGAAGCATTTGGATTGATACCCCACTTTTCTCAACTGTATGGAGTCTCAAGGCAGCTTACAAACTCCTTCCCCTCCCCACAACAGACACCGTGTGAGTTAGGTGGGGCTGAGAGAGTTCTGAGAGAACTGTGACCAGCCCAAGGTCATCCAACAGGCTTCACGCGGTTCACCAGATTAGAGGCTGCCACTCATGTGGAGGAGTGGGGACTCAAACCTGTTCTCCACACTGGAGTCCACAGCTCTTAACCACTATACCACACTGGCTCTTCAAACTGTGGAACTGAAAATCATGTCATTTGTGCAATGAGGCCCAAACTTCACATTATTCGATTTTTTGTCTTCTCTGACTAAAAGTGATTTGTTTATTGTCACACAACCTTTTTTATCGATTAATAAAAAGAACACCTTGAGCCACCTCAACCACCTACTTCCCCATTTTCTCTCCTTCCCATTAATATCTCACACCGCCAGCTTTTCCCCTTGCATAACCCCAATCCAACCACACCATTTCATCCTAGTCTATTCTGTGGCTCAGACTCAGTACATACTTTGGGGTGTCCCCTCACAGCACAGTTGAGGGCGGTGGTATATCCAGCCACTACTGTCCGATCAACCAGTGGCGTTAGAAACATGGGGGCCATGCGGAAGTCGTGTTCTTGGTAGTCCATCCGTTTACAGATTATCCCTGAAGAGAAAGGGAGACATCAAGTAGCAGAGTCCCAAGGATTCAGGTGTCCTGACCTAGGATCTCAACTTTCTCTGGTATATCCCACCAGTTTCTCCAGAAAACACTATGAAATGGTGCCTTCTAATCCACTAGAACTCCCTCTGAAATCCCACAGGTCTCCCACAGAGTTGTGGGAGAAACCCAGGTTATCAGCCGAGGGAGGCACTTACCAGATTTCTGAATGTAAGCAGTGTTTTTTGTGACTCCAGGATTCTCACTGAGTCCACAAATGTTCTCACTGAAGACTCGGAAGAAATACTCGTTGCCCATGATGAGGTCAGACACAGTGCAGCGTGTGAGACGGTTGTGTTCATAGACCGTGAACCACTCCTAGGGGAAGAAAAGCAGGAACAGGCAAACATTTAGAGAGGGGTACATTCAGAGACAAAATACAGCCAGGCTTGTAAGATCTCCTGCTGTTAAGAATGTATATCACCAACAAGGTAAGGTGTGACATGAGACAAAGTAGACCATATGTATCTGATCGCCACCCCCTCTAAAGGAAAGAAGTATAGGACGTACTTCTTGTTGGTCCTTTTCTCTTCCAAACAGCCCCCTCCCAGTTGAAATCCCGTATTGAGATCCCAAATTCAAGAATACATATTTGGAGTCCTAGCTAGTGGGGAAGGGGGAAAATCTGGTTGGAAAGCAATAATTCTTCTTAGTCCAATAAATAATGGCTTTAAAAAAATTATTTTGCTACGATTTTATCCTGTCTCCTGGCCACTGGTGAATTATGAACATACACCATACTCTGTCCCACCAAAACCTAAAAATGTGGTTCTGCATTGTTCGAAGAAAGCGAAAGCAGTGGCCATAGTGGCCATTTTAATACCGGGACTCTTTTTCTTCCACTGTAGAAAAAAAGTCCCGATAGTAAAATGGCCGCCATGGATAAAACCACCTGTATCTCTGGAATCCCTCAGCCTATCACAGTCGTGTTAACGGCATCCAGCATTCTGCCTCACTAAGGGATTCTTCTCCACCCACCAGTTTTTCCAAAACTCAAACCTTCCAATTTCTTCATTTTTTCCCCTGGTCTCAGAAGATGGCTCCCACCTCCTTTCGGTACAAAGAAGGCCCAGGAAGTGGCTGCAGATTAATTCAACATTGAGGCTCTTTCTTTCTGTGAGACAAGGTATAGAAGGAAAGGCCTTTCCCTGAAAGGTGTCAGCAGTAATTGGAGCCCCAGGTACCGTTCTTAGAAACGACACCCCTGCTCAGTAGTCTAGAGGTAAGTCGTAATTCTGAGAGATTTCCAGGCCCCACCTAAAAGCTGGCAAGCCTAGGCCTGAAGCCAGCCGGTTTGTTAATTAGGTTTCGACAGCTCAGTCGAAGAGGAAAGTGGTGTTACCATGGTCTTCTTGTCCGCTTTCTGGATGGAGTAGCCCGTGATCTCTGAATTCCCATCATCCTTTGGAGGTTCCCACTCTATCAAAGCGTTGAATCCCCACACCTCTTTCACCATCACATTATGTGCCGGGCCTGGCTTCTCTGCAAGGGAAATGGGAAATGAAGTTACGGCACTGCTGAAAGGGAACATGGCGAGAGAACGGCCCTTTAGCTAATGGCGTAAAGAAGAAGAAGAAGAGTTTGGATTTATATCCCCCCCTTTCTCTCCTGCAGGAGACTCAAAGGGGCTTACAATCTCCTTGCCCTTCCCCCCTCACAACAAACACCCTGTGAGGTAGGTAGGGCTGAGAGAGCTCCGAGAAGCTGTGACTAGCCCAAGGTCACCCAGCTGGCGTGTATGGGAGTGTACAGGCTAATCTGAATTCCCCAGATAAGCCTCCACAGCTCAGGCGGCAGAGCTGGGAATCAAACCCGGTTCCTCCAGATTAGATACACGAGCTCTTATCCTCCTATGCCACTGCTGCTCCTAGGAAGGTTCTTCCTAGTGAAGGAGACTAGGCTGCGTCGGGGTGGGGGAGAACTCTGAGCCCCTGTAACATCTGCAATATCCAATATTGCCCACAAAGTGGATGATTCAGGTACCAGATGTGATGTGTCCAGCACCGCAAAGCAAACATGTGTTTATAAAGTGCCGTCAAGACATAGCTAATGTTCAGTGACCCAGCAAGGGCCTTCCAAGGGAAGTGAAAAGCAAAAGTAGCTTGCCATGGCTTTCCTCTGCAGAGTCTTCTTTAGAGGTCTCCCTTCCAACAACACACGCACGCACGCACGCACGCACACACACACACACCCGGGCTTCTGAGATCTTACGAGATTGGGCTACACCATGCTGCCTTCCCTCTCCCAACGCCAAAAAGGTCGTTGTCCCCCCCCCCCCCCAATAAAGTTGGGCTAAGCTGAACAGCGGTTGCTCAGTAATTATTTTCATCTCCTTTTAGGAGGATCAGGGTGGAACATTTGCAATAGCTCCTGCCGAGTTTTATTAATTCCTGCTGCAAATTAATTGCGTTAACCGCATGTTTTGCCTTTGTTGTTCAGCTTCTGTTCCTATTTTTGTACCCGCTGCAGGAATTTTTAGCTTAAGACTGCAGCTGTGTTTTAACCCGTGCTTGGCTTCCATGTCCACTGTGAGCAATTGGGGGGGGCGGGCGGGGGGGACCTCAGTGCTCAAAGACATTGTAGTGGATTAATTAATTGCCGCTCACCACACTGCAAACACAGAATACTGAGAAGTGTGTGTGAGTGTGTGTGTAAATAGAGATTCCTGGTGCTTTGCACTGGCTTCGAGCGCTTTTTAATGTACATGTGAGCATGGTGCCCATCAATGCATCAGCCACTGATGTGAGTTAGTCACTCTTCCCCGCTGGCTGAGTAGCTGCTCTACCATGGCTACTTCCTCCTGTCAGTGAACAAAGTATCTTGTGGATACTTGCCTGAAATAGGGTGCATTCAGACAATCCTGACAACCGAATTAGAGGTTTATCAGGTCAGGTGTGACCACTGCTTTTTTGTTTCACTGATTCCATCGTCCTACTCAAAGGTGCAGAGCTTTGCTGAACGTTTACTATCTTGATCCAGTGCCTTTTGGATAGATGGCGGGATGGACGGATGGGCGGGTGGGCGGGTGGGCGGGCGGGTGGGTTGGTGGGAAGGGAGGGAGGGAGGGAGGGAGGGAGGGAGGGAGGGAGGGAGGGAGGGAGGGAGGGAGGGAGGGAGGGAGAGCCGGAAGAAGGGACCGAGGGAGGCAGGAGGGAAGGGATGGAGGGAGAGCCGGAGGAAGGGACCAAGGGAGGATTAGGGTGTTGTGGGCTTTCCGGGTTGTATGGCTATGTTCCAGTAGCATTTTCTCCTGACGTTTCGCCTGCATCTGTGGCTGGAGGTAGGATTCACACAAATGCAAGAACTTGCCTTCTACTGAACCAGTAGTCCATCAATGTCAGTAGCATATTCTCTGACTGGCAGAGACTTTCTAGGATCTTAGGTAAAGGCCTTTCACATCAACTCTGAGCTGTTCCTTTTACGTGGAAGTACCAGAGCCTGGATCTGCAAAGCAGATGCTCCAGCACTGATCCATGATACCTCCCCACTTGGTTGCAGCCTCCTTTTCTGGCTATCCTACCTGCCCCCGTGCAATGTCCCTGGTGCTGAAGTCCACAATAGAAAGGACACAGGAGTGAACAAAGGATGCTGGAGTCACTTGCCTGAGAAGGGACTGCAGAGGGCAGATCAACCAGCAAGGAAAGGAAGTACCTTGCAGCTCTGTGCTTTCTTTTTGTGTGCCCTTAATAGCCTGCTCCTCCTGCTGGGAAGCGTGACTCTAAAAGCTTTAGACTCTCCCGATATGTGATAGCCTTCGTGTGCATTAAAAGAGAGAGTTGAAAGCAGGTTCACAGCGGTGGATTTCACACAGCACAAATATAACATCTTTAGGACATTATATACAGCGTTTTGGCGAAGAACTTCACACAGCTCTCTTCCCCAAAACGAGTTCAGCTCATCATATACGTTGGGGAGGGAGCAAGCTTGTTTTCTGCTGCTCTACAGACCAGGACCAGGAGGAATGGGTTCAAGGTGAAGGAAAAGAGATTCCGTCTAAACATCAGGAAAAACTTCCTGACTGTCAAAGCTGTTCGACAGTGGAATGGAGCACCTTCCTTATAAGGAGAGGCTGCAGCGTTTGGGACTCTTGAGTTTGGAGAGGAGACGTCTGAGGGGGGATATGATTGAAGTCTATGAAATTATGCATGGGGTAGAAAATGTTGACAGAGAGAAATTTTTCTCTCTTTCTCACAATACTAGAACCAGGGGGCATACATTGAAAATGCTGGGGGGAAGAATTAGGACCAATAAAAGGAAACACTTCTTCACGCAACGTGTGATTGGTGTTTGAAATATGCTGCCACAGGATGTGGTGATGGCCACTAACCTGGATAGCTTTAAAAGGGGCTTGGACAGATTTATGGAGGAGAAGTCGATTTATGGCTACCAATCTTGATCCTCTTGGATCTGAGATTGCAAATGCCTTAACAGTCCAGGTGCTCGGGAGCAACAGCCGCAGAAGGCCATTGCTTTCACATCCTGCATGTGAGCTCCCAAAGGCACCTGGTGGGCCACTGCGAGTAGCAGAGAGCTAGACTAGATGGACTCTGGTCTGATCCAGCTGGCTTGTTCTTATGTTCTTATGTTCTTATGGAATGCACTGCCTCGGAGAGTGGTGGAGTCTTCTTCTTTGGAGGTTTTTAAAGAGAGGCTCAATGGTCATCTGTCAGGAGTGCTTTGATTGTGTGTTCCTGCATTGCAAGGGGTTGGACTTGATGGCCCTTGGGGTCTCTTCCAACTCCATGATTCTATGAGTCTATATCTCTAGACCTGGGTTTTTCAAAGATCAGTAAGGTTTCCCCTCCCAACTCAGCTTGAAGGCGATTCCTGCCTGCTGAACAATTGCCAGCAGGCAGGAAATGCTTTAGTTCTCCTTCTCAAACCTCTCACTGTTGTTTCTGCCACTGTGTGTGCTGCAGGAGATTCTTCGTGGAGATTCCCCGTGGAGGTTTTCTCTGCTTGCAGCTCATGTTTGCCATTTCACTGTCAAAAGCAGGTGAATAAAGTTCGTTCAGCTTAGTGATCCCATGCATGTGTTATTTTTCCTTTTTGTTTCGTTTTGAGGGGGTTGTCTCCCAAGCTACGGCAGCACTAGAGAAGCTGCAATATGCGCATATTCGTGTTGCTGTAGCTTTGCAGACAGCCCCCTCAAAACAAAAACAAAAAACAACAACCCATGTATGGAATCATTGGCAAAACCAACTTTATTCATCTACTATTGACAGCAAAGTAGCAAACGGATGAACTATAGCAGAGGAAACCTCTATGGGGAATCTCCAAGGAGAATCTCCTACAATGACAGGGGCCACTGAGAAACTGACAAGAGCTCCTTGCGGCAGGTGGGAAAAAAAGATCAGTTTTGGCTGGCAACGCTTGTGTTTTCTCACCCTCTGGGAACACAATATCTCAAAACAGATTTCTTTATAACAGTGATGGCGAACCTTTTCGAGACCGAGTGCCCAAATTGCAACCCAAAACCCACTTATTTATCGCAAAGTGCCAACCCGGCAATTTAACCTGAATACTGAGGTTTTAGTTTAGAAAAAACAGTTGGCTCCGAGGCTTGTGTTACTCGGGAGTAAGCTGGGTGAAGCAACCGTGCAACACTTTGAATGGGTGAATCACGACCCTAGGAGGGTTTACTCAGAAGCAAGCCCCATTGCCACAAACCGAGCCTACTCCCAGGTAAAGGATCGTGCCCAGGCCAGTCTAGATGTGTGTTTGTGCCCACAGAAAGGGCTCTGAGTGCCACCTCTGGCACTCGTGCCATAGGTTCGCCACCACTGCTTTATAATGTCCTAAAAATGTTATATTTATGCTGCGTGGAATCCACCAGTGCTGGAAAACTCTTGCCAATTGTCTGCTTCCGGCCCTTGCTGCACATGCAGAATAATGCACTTTCAATCCACTTTCAGTGCACTTTACAGCTGGATTTTACTGTGCGGAATAGCAAGATCCACTTGCAAACCAGGCATTTCCATCTAGCCAGCCGGCCTAATCAGTACTAACATTGGCCTCCCATGATGGGTGCATGGGGGGGAGGGGGGTTCTCGCCATTTGTAGTTGGTTTTTACTGTTTTTAATCATGTTTTTATTGGCTATTGTTTATTTGTATTACATTTAACGTTGTCCCGTCCTGAGCCCTTTCGGGAAGGGCGGGGTACAAAAACAAAATTTAAACAAATCAGTGTACGGAAGGGGCCTCTGATCTGCAACATGCCAATGAAATCCCAGCCCCCATCCAATGGTGCCATTTAGTTTGACAGCGGTAGAGCACGAGGCCGAGGGCAGCATCTTCCCAAATATATTCCTCTTCAAAGGCGCAGCAGCAGCAGCAGGCCCTGGGAAGATGCTCAGTTTCACTTCCAACATCGCAGCGGCCAAGCAGGGATTAGAAGCAGCCGTTCAAAACTGCGCTGTCTGGGAAAGGGGAAGGGAGAGGGATTGGCAAACCCTTCTGCAGCATTCGGGGTGGGGGTGGCGGTGGGGGGGGAGATGACATCTGGCTTAAGCCGTCAAGAAAGCTTAAATATAGAGCAAAGGAATATGATCTGTCTGTGCTAGATGAGGAAAGGGCGGGGAGCAGGAGGGTGTGTAAAAGAAGATAGGAGGGATGGCGGGGGGGGGGAAGGCATGAAGCAAGGAGAGGAGGGCTGGGAAGGCAAGAAGTGGGGGCACAGATGAAGAAGAAGAAGAAGAGTTTGGATTTATATCCCCCCTTTCTCTCCTGTAGGAGACTCAAAGGGGCTTACAATCTCCTTGCCCTTCCCCCCTCACAACAAACACCCTGTGAGGTAGGTGGGGCTGAGAGAATTCAGAAGAACTGTGACTAGCCCAAGGTCACCCAGCTGGCGTGTGTGGGAGTGCACAGGCTAATCTGAATTCCCCAGATAAGCCTCCACAGCTCAAGCGGCAGAGCGGGGAATCAAACCCGGTTCCTCCAGATTAGATACACAAGCTCTTAACCTCCTACGCCACTGCTGCTTCTGTGATGATGAGATTCAGATGAGATTCAGCCCCAAACGGGCAGCATGAGATGTGCCTCAAAATGATGACAGGACCCCTACAGGGCAGACAACTGTCACTCCCCAGCAGGGGCGTACCGCCCAGGGGGACATATGGGGTCAAATGTCCCCAGGCTGCGGCCATTAATCACGTGAGAGGCAGAAAATCGCCCCCACATCCCTCCTCCTTCCCCCCCGAGTCCATACACTGACTTCAAGATCTGGTGCAAAAAAACACGTTGTTTGGTCATGGTGGGGGAGGGCGGCCGCCCATACCAGGGGTGGGCGTGGAAAACTCAGATTTTGCACCGGGCAACATTTTCCCTAGATATGCCTCTGCTCCCCGGCCACCCCTGGAAATGCCTCTTGGCTGGCATCCCGATGGCGCCCACTTGTTCAGCAGGCAGGAGGTTGAGTAATGTGATGCCAACTCTGCTGTCTCCTTTGCCTCTTCTATGCCAGCCCTGGGAGCTGGCTGCAGGGAGGGTTCCCACCAGGACTAGCGGAGGGGAGTCGGGTGAAACAAAGCCGGATTAAAGCTTGTTAGTGGTTTAGCAGCTGCAGTAAGGAGAAAGCGCTGGCTCTCTTTCCTTCCCCCTGTAGGATCCAGGCCACTCCCTAACCTCAGTCGTTCTGCATTCAAAGGCCAACTGCACCCCCCCCCCCATGTCCCTATTTAACCCAAACCTCTATCTACCCATTGTTGCATGTTCTTTAGCTTTATAGTCCTCCACAGAGCAGCAGTGGCGTAGGAGGTTAAGAGCTCGTGTATCTAATCTGGAGGAACCAGGTTTGATTCCCCGCTCTGCCGCCTGAGCTGTGGAGGCTTATCTGGGGAATTCATATTAGCCTGTACACTCCCACACACGCCAGCTGGGTGACCTTGGGCTAGTCACAGCTTCTCAGAGCTCTCTCAGCCCCACCTACCTCACAGGGTCTTTGTTGTGAGGGGGGAAGGGCAAGGAGATTGTAAGCCCCTTTGAGTCTCCTGCAGGAGAGAAAGGGGGATATAAATCCAAACTCTTCTTCTCTTCTTCACATAACTTTGTGTCCTCACTGAACTGACATATATGTTATGCACTATTCTTAGATGGTTAAATCACCATTACATGTTTCTGGATTTGCCTCTCAAATCCCTCTCCCAACTTTTGGATCTGCCTAGTATCCCCACCCCTAAATTATGGATCTGCCTCTCATTCCGCCCCTCCCCCCCCCTCCACACACAACTTCTGTCTGGATCTGTCTCTTCCTCCTGCCCCCAACTTACAGGATGGCAGGAGGCAGAAGCTGGTGAGGGCAGGGCTCAGGAAGAGGAGGCATGGCGGTGGCCATTGTTGCCAGCAAGGCCAGGTGAGATCTCGGCTTGCTGCTGCACCTGTTGCCATGAGTGCTGCACCTGGGCATCTTCAAGCTCAGGGGAGAAGCAGGCGGGTGTCCAGCAAAGGCTGGCAGGTATAGGGCACAAAAAGAGAAGGCACTATGACTGCCATTGTTGGTACCAGGCAAGTTCAGGGTGGGGCCACTTCCTGCGCCTTGCCAAGGAATGCCCAGGGCCCATAACCCCCTGGTAACATTTCTGAGGTCAAGGCAACCTCTTGTATCCAGTTGGGAAGTGACACAGAAGGAGACAATCTTGAACTGCCCGGGAGGGAGAAGAATGCAAATATGCATTAGGTGCATCTGGAATAAGGTTACGGGGAGAGCTGGATGTAACAGCTGAGTGGCAAGTCTGAATAGGAACTGAGGATGAAAGAAGTAGGGTGGCTTGGTTACCAGTAAGGGGGCCGTGGTTGAGTGGTTCCGCAGCTGCTTGGCACACAGAAGGACCAAGGTTCAATCCTCGTTAACTCCAGCTAAAAGGATCAGGTAGGCAGTGATATGAAAGCCCTTCACATGAGACCCACACGAGGAAACAATATGGCCCTTGACAGACCCAGGGCCTGACGGTATAAAGCAGCTGTGACTGACTGTGTGTATCTAGCATTGGACAAAATGCTAAAAGGGCCAGCCTGCTTCAAGCTTTGGCCTACTGAAACCAGAGCTCTATAACCTGAGTCTGTGACCTCCCTGAAGAACAAAACTGGACATAATGGGTAGTCACATGTTCATGTATTTACATCTCTGCCCCGTTCACATATATAGCTTTGAGACTGTGCCTTCAGAAATGCCCCCTCCCCAGCCTGCAACCCCCATTGTCAGCAATGCAGAAAAATCAAAGCAGAACAAAGATTCTTGGGCAAATTTCTGGAATGTTCTTGGAGGGGGCGCATTTTTAGACGTATCAGCACCAAAATTTCAGGGTATCATCTGGAGACTGTCCTGATGGAACCGCCAAAGCTTGGTGCATTTTGGTTCAGGGGGGACAAAGTTATGGACCTTCCAAAGGGTAGCCCCCATCTCCTTAGCACTAAGTACTTAGTACTTACTACACCTTAGTACTTAGTACACCTTAGTACACCTGCCTTAGAACACCTTAGTACACCTTAATACACCTTAGTACACCTGCCTTAGCACACCTTAGTACACCTTAGTACACCTGCCTTAGCACACCTTAGCACACCTTAGTACACCTGCCTTAGCACACCTTAGTACACCTGCCTTAGCACACTTTATGACACCTTAGTACACCTTGGTGTACCTGCCTTAGCACACCTGCCTTAGCACACCTTAGTACACCTTAGTACACCTGCCTTAGTACACCTTAGTACACCTTAGTACACCTGCCTTAGCACACCTTAGTACACCTTAGTACACCTGCCTTAGCACACCTTAGTACACCTTAGTACACCTGCCTTAGCACACCTTAGTACACCTTAGTACACCTTAGTACACCTGCCTTAGCACACCTTAGCACACCTTAGTACACCTTAGTACACCTGCCTTAGCACACCTTAGTACACCTGCCTTAGCACACCTTAGTACACCTTAGTACACCTTAGTACACCTGCCTTAGCACACCTTAGTACACCTTAGTACACCTGCCTTAGCACACCTTAGCACACCTTAGTACACCTTAGTACACCTGCCTTAGCACACCTTAGTACACCTTAATACACCTGCCTTGGTAGACCTTAGTACACCTGCCTTAGTGCCCCTTAATACACCTTAATACACCTGCCTTGGTACACCTTAGTACACCTGCCTTAGTACACCTTAATACACCTTAATACACCTGCTTTGGTACACCTTAGTACACCTTAGTACACCTGCCTTAGTGCACCTTAATACACCTTAATACAGCTGCCTTAGTACACCTTAGTACACCTTAATACACCTGCCTTAGTACACCTTAGTACACCTGCCTTAGTACACCTTAATACATCTTAGTACACCTTAGTACACCTTAGTACACCAGCCTTAGTACACCTTAGTACACCTTAGTACACCTGCCTTAGTGCACCTTAATACACCTTAGTACACCTGCCTTAGTACACCTTAGTACACCTTAATACACCTGCCTTAGTACACCTTAGTACACCTTAGTACACCTGCCTTAATACACCTTAGTACATTTGCTGGTCAATGACCGTAAATAAACTGACAACAACAACACCTTAGTACACCTTAGTACACCTGCCTTAGTGCCCCTTAATACACCTTAGTACACCTTAATACACCTGCCTTAGTACACCTTAATACACCTTAATACACCTGCCTTAGTACACCTTAGTACACCTGCCTTAGTACACCTTACTACACATTAATACACCTTAGTGCACCTTAATACACCTTAATACACCTGCCTTAGTACACCTTAGTACACCTTAGTACATCTGCCTTAGTACACCTTAATACACCTTAATACACCTGCCTTGGTACACCTTAATACACCTTAATACACCTAAATATACCTGCCTTAGTACACCTTAATACACCTTAGTACACCTTAATACACCTTAATACACCTGCCTTAGTACACCTTAATACACCTTAATACACCTGCCTTAGTACACCTTAATACACCTTAATACACCTGCCTTAGTACACCTTAATACACCTGTCTTAGCACACCTTAGCACCTTAGCATATCTCCCATTCTTTCCAATGGGAGCTATGGAGATGGGGGCTACCCTTTGTCCCCCCTGAACCAAACTGCATCAAACTGCATAAGGATAGTCTCCTGATGATTTTGCTGAAATTTTGGTGCCGATATGTCTAAAAATGCACACCCTGCAGACACCAATGACCTGGTGCAAAAAAAAAATTGGGTTGTGGTGGGGTGGCCGCCCATGGGGGGGGGGGGGCATCCAACTCAGGTTTTGCCCCGGGCTCCAGTTTGCCTCGTTGTCATTGCCTTCATGGGCTGAGAGAGTTCTGAGCGAACTGGGTGTGGCCCAAGGCCATTCAGCAGGCTTCATGTGCAAGAGTGGGGGAGCACACTTGGTTCCCCAAATTAGAAGAAGAGTTTGGATTTATACCCCACTTTTCTCAACCACAAGGAGTCTCAAAGCAGCTTATAAACGCCTTCCTTTCCTCTCCCCACAAGAGGCACCATGTGAGGTATGTGGGGCTGAGAAGAAGGGAAGGAGTGACTAGCTGGCTTCAAGTGTAGAACTAGGGAATTTATTTTTTATTTTATTGGATTTGTATCCTGTCCATTCCCAGCCAATGCCGGGCTGGTTCACCAATTTAGAAGAACAGTTTAGATGTATACCTCGCTTTTCTTAATGGTAAGGATTCCCAAAGCAGCTTACAAACTCCTTCCCTTCCTCTCCCCCCAACTGGCACCTTGGGAGGTAAGTGGGGCTGAGAGAGTTTGGAGAGAACTGTGACCGGCCCAGGGTCACCCAGGGAGTGAGATACAAATCTAGTTTACCAGATTAGAATCTGTTGCTCATGTGGACGAGTGGGGGAATCAAACCTGGTTCTCCAGATTAGAATCCACCGGCTCTTAACCACCACCCCACACAGGCTCGACCACATAGATTAGGTTTCAGTTTCAAAACATATCTTCTGAATCTGCAGCAGCCTTACCCACAATACGGATCTTGATCACGGCTTTGTCCTCCATGTTCTCAATCTGAACGGCGAGCTCGTAGTGGCCCGAGTGGTGGCGGGCAGCCGAGCGGATGAAGAGGATGGTGTCCATGTCCGAGGTACGAACGGCCACCTCCTTGGGGTCGAGAGGCTTCCCCTCTTTTGTCCACGTCACTTTAGGACGAGGTTTACCCTGGAATTAGCAGAACGCCTGATGTTGGACCTTCTTTCTAGTGGTACCCCTTTACCTCCCAAGCTCTCCCGGACGGTAGAGTGCCCTTTAGCAGGGGCAGTGTTCTGTCCCATTGGGATGGATCCAGACAGTTTTTCTGTGGATGGAAAAGGAAGGAAGGGTCCCCTTTGGCCACCCAAAAAGGATTATGCAGGACACCTGCAGGGGAAAACGCCATGTGGAACAGGGAATAAGGAGGGGAAATGGGCCAGATTGAGTGAAAAATCTGGATGGATCCACCCAGTTACTGGAAGTTTCCTCTATTGAGATCCTCGGGTTAAGATAGGTGTGTCCAGCTCTGGCCTCCAGATGTTCATGGACTATGATTTCCATCAGCCTCTGCCAACATAGTCAATTGGCCAGGCTGGCAGGCTCTGATGGGAATTGTAGTCAATAACATCTGGAGAGCCAGAGTCGGACGTCCCTGGGTTAAGACAACAATCCCCAACGCAGTGTCTGTGGCAACATGGCACATGTCAATGCATTTCCTGTTGCCTCCTTCCTTCTTCCCAATCCAAAAAAGAGCCAGCCTTGACTTCCTGCCAACCAACTGCGGTAGGAGATGTCTCAGAAGGCATCCCCTTTGCATCTGCACTGAGCACCAATTCAGAAACAATCATCTCCACCATAGCTTGGAACTTCCTAATACTTCTTTGATCGGTTTGAACTCCCAGGGCAGCCATTTTTGTGGTGGTGATACCCACTTGCTAAAGTGTCCTTCGGCTTCACAAGGCTGAGGACTTCTGGCTTAGGTCAAAGGAAACCACAGGAAATTAGGCTCCCGAGACAACTATTAAACCCCTACAGCTCTTTCCACCTTCTTGGTTCAAATATACCATTATCCCAGACTTTAGTTAATGCCACAGACTTGAAGCCCAAGCTGCCTTTCCATTGCAAGGGACAGTTCTACTCATGGGGGAAGGGAAGGTCAATTTTGTCATTCTCCCCCCCCCACACACACACACAAACAACCACCCCCTCTCTGTCATGTTCCCTGAAGGTTTATTGACCACAGGAAATAGCTCTGCTCTTCCCCACTCATCATCATGGGCACTTCCAGGGGATCTACAGCTGGCTTTTGCGAAAAGTCCAAAAATATGGATAGAAATATCGATATAACATAGAAATAGCAATATAAAAATCTAAAGGGCTTTAAAAACAAAGCCGGCAATCTTGCGACGACCAGGAGCAACCCGGAAGCAGGGGCAGGCAAGCCACACAGCAGGAAGTGGGGGCCCTCCTCATGTATATACAGAGAAACACAAGGAGACCCTACTAACAGAGCGAAGAGCCCCGAGGAAAACACTTGATGCATAATAGGCCTTTGTCTCCTCTGTGACACTGTTTTGGATTTCAGCATTCGAAGCTTTCCCCAGCAGTGTCCTCAATTACAAATTCCAGAGCTGTAAGTTTTCCCAGCCCATTATTCACCTGGAAGGGGATCACCAAGTTGACTTGCTCCCCCACTCTCCTGATATATGTCTGCCGGAGATGGCGAGGGAGACGAATCTTGGGCTGTTCTACAGTAAGAGAGAGAAAAAAACCAAGAATCCATGCTGTGTTGACACATCCTTAGGGATAATTTTCAAGTTACCAGCTGATCCATTTCATTTCTCTGAGTTCTTTAAGAATTCCTCAGAGAGTAGTATCCATTCTTGCAACTTATCAGCATTTGTACATCCATTAGTTAAGTAAGGAGGAAGTCAGATGAATCATTAATTTGTCTCCTGAGCGTCACGGTCTGAGAATCACTAAACTCAAGATACCACAGAATCTTGGATGGTCTATGTACAAAGCGAACGGTCTGCTACTGCTCCGTAACCTCCTCTTAAATCTGGTTTGAGAACTCAAGGATTATGGTTCAAGACTCTTTAGCGGACTTACGGACAATCTCTCGGATGGTGACTGGCTGTGCGAAGGTGGCTGGTGGACTCTTGCCGGCGATATTGACCGCAACGACCCGGAATAAAAGCTTCTCACCAGTAGGGAGGTCTTTGGCAGTAAAGCCACAGCGTTCAACCAGCTCTGTGTTGGTAGCTATCCATTCATCAGCTGGAAAAGTGATGGGAAAGTAATGGAGAAGACCAGGTTAGTTGGGAAAAGATATTCATGGCAGTCTATATCCTGTTGATAAATTCAAGAAGCTGACTTATACCAAGTCTGGTCAGGCTTGTCTAGTCAGATTTGCAGCAGCTCGCCAGAACCTCGAGGGTTTTAACATGACTTACTGAACTATTCTGCATTCTCGTTTTCCTTGCTTGTACGTTCCTGGTTCTTCAGGGAGGGGGGTGGAGGAGGTGCTGTTCTGCGTGTGTTTTGCTTTCTCTAGTGGTTCACACAATATTACATCAGCTTAAGTGCAGCATAAAAGCCTGCAGTTTAAATCTGTGGGGAGATAAGCTGAACATCAATTGGTGTAATATAAAATGAACCACTAGAGGGAGAAAGACAATATGGAACAGAACCCCACCCCACCCCCACCCCAAGAAGAAACAGGAACTTACAAGAGAGGCAAATGAGAATGCAAAAAAAACCCCACTGCTGGATCGTTGTAAGTGGAAATGGTGGGACCCAAACCTTCTGCATGCAAAGCAATTGCTCTACCACCAAGTTTTTTGGGGGTGGTTAAGCCAAAGGGAATGACTGGGAAAGGTGGAAGTCACAACCAGTGGCCAGGGAAGGACCAAGTCATGGACCACAGTCAGCAAAGAAAGAAACTGTGTTTCTGCTTTTTATACTAAATAAAGTAAGCCTATGAGAAAAATCCCAGTGTCAAGATTTATGTAGATATTCCAAGACAGGCCCCAAAATGGAGCTAATACAGAAGCCAGGTAAAGCTACTAGAAGATTGGGAATGGATAGTGGGAAGGCATGAGCAGTTATCAAGTAATGATAAAAACACTGCAAAGGATACAAGGACAGCAAAGGAATTTGTTAAAGCTGGGCTGGGTCACAGCGTTGAAATTTTAACCCAGAGGCGCCCAGTGTAGTGCCCATGGGCACCATGGCACCTGCAAACATCTTTGGGAAAGTGGGTGGGGCAAAATGGGGCTGTTCTTCAGCAACGTTTCTGATTGGCTGTGCAGGTTTTTTAAAATGTTGCTTTAGCATCTGCAGCCACCATAGCACAAGGATCTGCTCTGTGTGATTGAAGGTCAGCTGTGGTGGCCATTTTGTGGCTGGCTCCGCCTACTATGGCAGTCATGTTGTGGCAGCCTTTTTTGGGGAGGGCTGCCTCTAGCATGCTGTGTCAGAATTCCAAAGGTGCCCACAGGGTCAAAAAGGTTGGGGAACCATGGGTAACTCTATTTGAGCATGAGGACATAAGTGAATGAGGGAGACAGTGGGGCCAGGCTCAAAGATTTGGGGTGTGACTACGTGTTACACTTTCCTTAAGCCATCTCTCAGGGACAGGTTGACAAATGTAATCTGAGACTTCCACACTTCCATATGAGCTTGATTCAGATTTGGCTCGTGGCGTGTAGGGACAAGGGCCTTTGGATTCCCTCTCACTCCATTTTCCCAACCTGAAATGGGCCCAGGTTTGCCCTGCTGGGAAAACTGAACTTTCAGTAAGTACACAAGACTGCATCGGGACCTGGGGTTGGGGGATCCCCCACACCCACCAGGAGCTTGGCTGCTCTAGTCAGGGCGCGGAGGGAAGACTGATTACCCTGGCTTAGTGGGCAGAGGGCACTGTGAGACCAATAGTGAATGCTCATTTTTCAGGAAGAAGAAGGTGTCTTGAGAAGTTCCAAAAGAAGTTTGGGAGTCCCTGCCTCAAGGGAGAGGCACCCGCCCCCTCATTCTACCAGACCCGTCTGCCTTGTTTTTTCCGCTGCAGCGACTCACTTCCTTCTTTGCAGTACTCAATGAGGTAGCCGTCAATGCCACCTGCCCCAACACGATCTGGGGCGCGCCATTTCAGCGTGGCTGTGGTGTCCGTTACATCCTCCAAAGTCAGGTGGAGTGGCTCGCTCGTGGGGGCTGTGGTGGGAAATGGGAACATGAATTACAAATGCATCGTATGATGTGATCCACATGGACTAGGGCCCTTTCCACATAGACACCTTAAAACATTTTGGGGGCAGGAAATAAAATGTTTCCTCCAAGGAGTTCTGCACCGTTTCCCCCCCACCCCCACCCCCCAAATCTTTTATTTGCAGCCTCAACACATTTTAAATGCATCCTCTTTTCTAGCAATTCTTTGGGTTGAAAGGTTTTTTAAAAGGCTTCATTTGTGTGCTGTCCCTTTAAGACGCCATTTTGTGAGCTTGCCTGCAGAGATCCCTTGCCCTGTTTTGAATGCATTTCAGAGTGTTTTTGAGATTTTGGGGTGCTTAATCTTCACTACAGAAAACTCTGGGAACTGCAGAACGATGCTGTGAAGCATGAAGCAATGATTTGGGGGGGAAACTGGAGGGAAACCGGGACACTGGGAAAAAAGGGGAAAAACAAAATGGCAGCCAGGAATCGTTTCAAGAGAGTGAGCATGAACAAAAGGGGGGAATTGAAAACATTTTACAAATGTTTTAGGAGGTTTGTGTGGAAAGGGCCAATGTCATAACCTCCATTATGCCTGTAGGACCAACATTTCTGGAGAAACCCCAATCCCTTTCCCAGTTATGGCTCCTCCTCTCCCTTTGGCTGCCATTTTGAACGACCTGAAGAAGGATCCACATGAGCAAGCAGGGAGGAGAAAGTGATTCCGTTGCCTAAAACTGGAGAACAGAATGATCTTATCTTATCATTTTCCTTTTCTCGTGGATCTATAGTCTGTCCCACCTACTTACTCCTTCCCAATCTGGCCCCCATAGTCACCCCACCTACTCACCAATTGGCATGAAAGGTTTGGTGTTCAGACTGGGCTGAGAGACTCCAATGGCGTTGACAGCAAAGACACGCATCTCATAGAGCACCCCCTCAATCATCTTGGTAGACTCAAAGGTAGTGTCTGTGTAAACCTCAAAATTTATCTTCATCCAGCGCATGCTTCCCTTCTTTTTACGCTCCATCAGGTACCCTGACAAACATAAAAACAAGATAAATGAGGGAGGGAATGAGATGCCTACCATCTTTAGCTAGTTTCCTCAACCAGGGGTTGACATGGTTGTACCATGCCCCAATGCCAGGAAATTGGAGGGTATTTCTAGATGCCATCTCAGCCATTCACTGGTCACAGATATATCTGGCCATTTCTGCACGGTCCAAATATCCTGGCCAACATGTGCCTGTCAGAGCAAACTTAGAGAAAGTGAAGTAAAGTCAAAGCAGACTTATGGTAACAGAGGTGATTTGCCATCACCTGGCTTTGCATAGCAACCATAGACTTCCTTGTTGGTCTCCCATCCAAATACTAATCAGGGTCAAAGCCCACTTAGCTTCTGATATCTGATAAGAACAGGCTAGCCTGGGCCATTGTTCCTTCCTACACTCTTCAAAGTCCATTGAAGTCAACTGGTTTTGTAGGGTGGTTGTAAGATACCCTTGTACACATCTATCACAACAGTTCCTACTTAAGTAATTGTAGGCTCCAAATTAATCTTATCCACAATTTGTATTTAATTTGATGCGAATTATGTCCACTTGAAACTCTCACCTGTCACGGGCATCCCACCATCATATTTAGGTGGCTCCCACACCAAAATGGCCCAGTCTTCTCCAACCTTAGTGATGTGGGCAGCTTCAGGAGGATCAGGAACATCTGGAAAAGACAAGGAGAGATGGACCATAAGGACCCATATAGAACCCCAGGCCAGCTAGGACCACCAGTCTGTCCCAGGTGCTCATCTTGACGTGCTACTCACCCACAACTTTGACATGGAGAGTGGCTGTGTCCTCACCCACCGGATTGGTCACCTTGATGGTGTAACTCCCTTCATCAGAGCGCTCTGCGCATTCTATCACAAAACTGCTCAGTTCCTTCCGCTCTTCTACCCGAACCCGACCCTCGGTCTCAGCAAAGACCTAAAGAATGAGGGAGGGAAGTCAGGGAGGTACAAAAAGATGTTGACATTTGAAAAGGCAAAAGTAAGTTACATAAAGCAGAGATAAGGTTTCCAACAGCAAGTGTTTTGTCAGAAATCAGAAAATATTGGGTCCAATCCACCCAGCTCTTCTGGCTGCATCTCATCCCAGCCTTCTCTTTACAATTGCCTCCATCTCACATGACATTTGTCCATGCAGGTCCCCTGATCCCCATCACAGACTTTATGGCGGCTAAAGAAAACCCCCTCTTCCCTTTCTCACTGGCAGAAAAACTGTTTGGATTTTATTTTGGTTGTACGAAAAGGACCATTGTGTATAGCTTATATGATAGGGGTGTTCAACTCTGGTGCTTCAGATGTTCATGGACTACAATTCCCATCAGCCCCTGCTGGCATGGGAATTGTAGTCCGTGAACTTCTGAAGCACCAGATTTGGACACCCCTGCTGAATGATAATGGCTTTTCTAATTGCATTGCCTTCCAATGCTGTAATCTGGCTCAAGCCTGGCCAAGAAAGGTAGTCAATGAATGAAACACCTACGTCGCTGCCCCTCATCCAGGTGGCAACAGGTGGTGGTTCTCCAGTGATGGGCACATCAAAGCGCAGCTTATTCCCTGCGACCACCACAATGGTATTTGCCTGACCTTGTCCAGAACAGTCCAGGTGGATCTTGGGGGGTTCTAGAGAAACCAGAAAGGACACTGGCGTCAAACTGAGGGCAACCCCCTCCTTTATATTACACACAAAGCCTTCATTGGCGTTTCAATGACAAAAAGTTAAAATAAAATGGGACCAAGTACAAAGTTGCATTACAAAGCACAAGTAAAGTAAAATAGGTTGGGAACAGTCCAGAATCAACTGTTCAGATATACAAAATGGCGACGCTGAGCCAGCAGCTGTGAGGAATCCTCTGTTATGATATTTACTTCAAGGGTTTATCCCCCTTTACTGACTGCGTAGTTATTTTGTATGGAGTTTTCCAGGTACTTTGATTAGTTTGTGTTTCATTTTTCTATGCGATTTGTTGTGAACAGCCCTCCATGTTCTTATGCGTAGGGCATCAATATTTTAAAGATATAGTAAGTGAGAGCTTTTGCACCTGAGCAGGGATTTGAACCTGCATCTTTCCAATCCAACACTCTAGTCAATATATCACACTGGCTTTTCTAGAAAAAGAAGGGGGTGTAGAAGAGATGGTGCTGCCAGGTGGAATGGCGTTTTAACTCGGTTGTGCCTCTCAGTGCTCTCAGCCTACTCATGGCTGATAGGGGCTACTTTGCTAGCAAGTTGAGCAAGTTTTTCTTAGCTCTCACCTCCCCCAATATTGGGGAACTTGAATTTGACAGGTGGACTGGAAGGGTCTGTATTTTAGACCCACAAGTTCTGAGAAAATCCAGAATCATCAGTATGAATGAACAACAGAGCTCTTGGAAACAGACTTCCCCTTATCTTAGGCCGTTTCCCCACTTTAAAAAATGATGTCGGTTTCATCCAGCGTGGACCTTTTCAGCGCGGGGATTGTGTTCCCCGGCTTCCCCACTGCCCCGCGCTCTGCGCGCGGTCATCAAAAGGCGCCGTTTTCAGCAGCGCCAGAAATGACGCGCGCTGAGGGGGTGCGAGAGCAGCAGAGTCGGGGCGGCTGTGTTGTCGCTGCCCCTGTAGTGGGGAGTGCCACTGGACCCCGCGCTACTTGGCAAGAGTAGCACGCAGCGAACGGTGAGTGGGGAAAGGCCCTTAGTTTTTCTCCTTATCGAATCAAACAATTTTATTACGGCCACAAGGCCAGCAAATTTCTCCTCACTGGTCTTTCTTTTTTCTCTCTCTTCTTTTTTCCTTTCTCTCTCTCGTTTATTTTTTTGATAACAAGTGGATCTGCGTTACCCGAAGACAAGGCCATAAATACAGGTCCGTTCTAATCATTTTAAAATGTATTATTATTACTGATAACTTTATTTTATTTTCCTGTAATCTTTTGTTGGTAAAATATTTTTTTAAAGAGTAGAAATGGTTCTGCCGGGCCCCATCAAACCAAATGATCAGTCCACCCCCTTCCCTGGTTCCCCCCCTTCCGTCCCACCACCAATCCTCGAGGAGAATCGACCCCAAACTCACCTTGTTTAGGGACGTACTCAATCTTGATTTCTAGAAGTATGGGACAGAAAAAAATGGAAAGAAGAGTTGGTTTTTATACACACACGAGAGGTTTCTAGTCCTTTGTGCTTTAGTCTGTGTAGTCACACTCAAAAACACAGATCCCTGCAAACAAGCCCCATGCAGGCATGTCCCTAAGAAGAGGTGGGAAACAGGTGTAGTGATATTGGATTGGAGCCAGTCAGTTCTTTCAATCCAATCCAATCCAAAAACCTTTATTAGGTGTAAACCAGAAGTACCATACATTCCAAGTACAAAAACAGGATCATTGTTATATATCATGTAGAACATGGATTAAAAATGTAGCAACTGCTTCAGAAATTTCTACATTAGGGCTGTTCAATAGCTTAGACATTTTTAGTTTGTCTGAGAGAAACATAAATTCCAGAGGTAACAAAGCTCCCAGATCGGTTCTAATATCATTATACCTCGAACAGTAAAGCAGGATATGAGGGATTGAGTCCATAGCGTTGGGACAGTACCGACAACAACGCTCACTTTGTGGGATGTTAAGGAAACAACCTTGAAGATAGACAGAGGGGAATGAGTTGCACCTTGCTCTTGTCATGACCCACCTGCACTTATAATTAACAAGCTGTTCTAAATATACAGCAGGGCTAGATTTTGGGGGCGTGATCCCAAAATATACAGTCAGTTCTTTCACTGCTGTCTTATTCCCCTCCTTTCTTCAGTCCATCCCACATGGCTCTTGATCAGGCTCAACCCAACCAGTCAATTTTTAACTGCATATACTCTGAGTTGGGTTCAGGGAAGCTTGGGGGTTACCTGTCCAGCCACAGGTACATAACACTGGCGGAGCTTCCATGGGGACATTTAGGGACATATGCCCCGGGCGGGCCGCCATTCGGTCACATGGGGGTGGAAAATCGCCCCCCACACCCATCCTCCTTCCCCCCTCAGCCCAGCCCAACCCTGCCAGGCGGCCTAGGACTGCCACCGCCTAAGGTAAGTGGAGCACGGGGGGGGGCTGGGGTGCCCGGAGCAGGTGTTGTCCCGTGCGCCATTTTCCCTCGCTACATCTCTGGTACATAGTCTGTGTTTTATTTATGAGACTGGGATTGGGAGGAAGGTCATGCTCCATCAGAATCCCCAGACCCTCTTCAGGAAGCTCCTTCTTTCACTGACCCAGGAAGTTGAGTTTGGCAGATAGTGAGATAGCGTATCCATCAGGGACAAAAGTGTAGTCTCCCTCATCTTCTGGCCTCACATCATCGATGACCAGCTTGTGGAACCTGCCAAACAAAAATATCTGGCATGAGATTAAAAAATCAAGTGAAGAACAAGGCAGGCAAGATAGCCATTGCAGATTTCTGTTAGGTGTTTCCAGGTCTTTGAGAAATGTATTGTTGAAGGCTTTCGTGGCCAGAATCAACTGGCTGTTGCGGGTTTTCCAGGCTGTGTTGCTACAGTCTGGTCGTTTTAGCTCCTAATGTTTCGTTGCATCTGTGGTTGGCATCTTCAAAGACATGACACGGTAAAATCACCAGACTATAGCAACATAGCCCAGAAAACCCACAACAGCTACTCTCTGAGAAATATCCTATGCTGGCATGCCTCTCCCAAAGAAAGAGATGGGCCCCTCCAATAAATTATCTAACTCAACCACAATATTATGCAATTGAAAGAGTTCTGTCCCCAATTTTTCTTTGCTCAGGAATGTTTAATCTCTACTTTCTAAGTCTAGTTCTCTTCTTTTACAAATGGCCAAGTTTAGAGTCAACAGATATGAACTGCGTTACTTGGATTTTAATCAAGAGAAACAAAAACTAAATACACCCTGCTGCTTAAATGTTCTCTTTAAGATAACATAAGCTAAGAGATGGCAGCTGTTCAAGGCCTTTTACAATGCCATCCAAAGCAGAGTTATACTTAGGGGCGGAGCGAGGAGGAACTGTGCCCAGGGCTGCTGCGCCCCTGCCGCATTGGCCCTTGGCCCACCCCAGAATGCCCCCAGAATTCCCCTGGAACGCCCTGGCCACACCTCTGCACCAGGGCATGCCCGGGATATCGCACACACCCCTCCCATGGGTGCTACGCCACTGGTTACACTTGGCCAAGCCCATTTATTTCAATTGACATAGAAGGATGAAACTGTGCTAAGGATGGCACTGTTAATTAGATCCAAGTTGAGATTTGAAGCTGGATTTCATACATCCAAATGCATCACTTCAGCCAAAACAACTTTGGGCGGATTCAGAAACAGTTCTACAGATAGCTCATCGGAGTTCATTGGAGCATCTGCCCCAATGTCAACAAATCCACCCACCCCACCCCCACCCCCGTTCTAAAACCCAGCATTCCCTTCCCTCTGGGCTCACCTGCCCTTGTGAGAAATTGTAATGCGTTTGCTAGGCCGGACCTCAACTCCATTCTTGTACCATTTGCCAGTCACCTTCTCATCCGACACCTCGCACTTGAAGACGGCCTGTTCTGCAGCTTTGACCGTCAGATCGGCAATATCCTGAAGGACTTCGAGCTGTTTGTCTGGGAGATGAGAGAAACGGAGAGGTCCCACCTGGCAAGATCTCCAGATCCCTTTTGGTGCCCTTCCGCTCCCTGCCCTGACAGCCCACACGGACCTTCAACCACCAAGTCTGCCTCTGAACTGCCGCCAGTGGTCAGGAGCTGGTAACGGCCGGCATCTTCCTTGGTAGCCTCGTTGATAATGAGGATGTGCTTTTGGCCATCTTTCTTGAAGCGGTACTTGAAGGCATCCTCTCGAGTCAGCTCTACGCCATCTTTCTTCCTGGTGGGTGAAAAGAGAGCCAAGGTTCAGAGCTTGACAAAGCCAAGTAGATAGCAGGCAAGTGGGGTACGCTGGAAGACACAAGTTTTCCCCCACCTCACAACTGAGCAGGCAGCATCCCCACCCGGTAAACACGCTGACAGTTCTTCTATTTTACTGTATTTATATTGTCTTCAATTTCACTAGCAGGGAGAAAATTAAGCACAAAATTATGACGAAACTGAATGATTCCCAAAACATGACAAATAATGTACAACCCGAGGTTTGGATATTATGTCCCCATAAATCCATAAATATAGTTTCATTAAAATAGCAACAATTTCTGCTCATTTCCTTTTTCCCCATCAACAATATTCGAGGAAAATCAGAATGTTGCAACCATTAGAGGACAGGCAAGAAAGTTCTCTGCCACGGACAGAATTGCCTTAGTTTGAATCCTGGCCAAGGCCTTATATTCTTCTCAAGATAATAGAATTTACTTGTTCCAATGAAAGGAAATAATAATTTTAATAGAAGATTCATTTACCAATACCACATGCAAAAGTGAGCATTTTCAAAGCTCCTATCCACCTCAGTAGGAGCTGAGTGGCGTAGTGGTTAAGTGCTTGTGTAACCCCTATGTTCAGAATGGGTTGACCCAGAAAGGGGTGGAGACTCAAAGCAGGAGAAGGCTGCAAAAACTGGTGAAGTTGGAGGAAGCAAGGCTACCAGGCTGGGACCTTGATTTAATTCTTTATAAGCTCTTAACACCGTTTAAGGTAACTGCAAAGTTGTTGGGAACTAGTGGGAAGGGAGTTGTTTATTTTTGCTATATTTGTAAATGTTAGAATTTATTGTTTCAGGGCTTGCTATGTATGTAATTGATGGGAGTTCGTTTGGGGACCTTCATCATCTTGGATCCCATTCACCAAACCTCTGAAGTCTTCATAAGCCAACCACCAGCAGGAAGAATTGGACTTGGCATTTATCAGTAGATTGTCAAGTTAAGGACTTGAAATGCAACCTAGAAGGACTGTAAATTGTAAATGTTAAATGTTAATGTTAAAAGTGTTATTTGTTAAGGAAGTAAACCATTTTGTTTTAAAATTCAGTTCTTTGCAACTCCTTCCAAGTTCTGCCCCACAGAACCCACAGTTAGAGGTTACCCTTGCACTGCCATTCACACGGTCAGGAGTTCGAGCCCCCTGTGGGTCAGATATCCTGGCAGCTGGCTCATGGTCAACTCAGCCATCCATCCATTTCTTGGTCAGTAAACGAGTACCTAGCTCATAGCTGGGGGGGTAAAGAATAGCTGGGGAAAGCAATGGCAAACTACCCCACAAAAACAGCTTGCCTATAAAATCACTGCTTGCAGTGATACCCCAGGGTCGGACACGACTGAAGGGGAAACTTTACCTTTTTATCCACCTCAGTGCCATTAAAAATACTAAAAGAGAAGGGAGCGCATGATGGAAGGGGACTTTCTTAAAAGTGAGATATTGAAGGCGCAATTTCAAACACTTCCAATGAGGAGGAAACATTGGAGGTGACTAAAGAAGCCAGAATGAGGGTCTAATGAACTTTCAACTGAGCTAGGATTTGAAAGGGACATGTACAAGGAGCAGAAAAAGAGGGAAATCACCAGAATGGAATTCAGACAAATAGCCAGCATGTGTAGGGAGAAAGTCAGAAAAGTTAAAGCACAGGATGGGCACAGGTTTGCTTGAGAAGGGAAAAACAATACGGAGCTTTTTTTGATTATGTCCTTAGCTAAAGGAAGCACAAGAACATGGTAGGATCAGAGTGTGGAGAAGATGGCAAAATGCTAACAGGGGACAGAGAAAAGGCAGAACTACTCAATGGCTTCTTTGTTTCGGTCTTCTCCCAAAAGGGAAACTGTGCTCAAGCTGGGGGAAATGGAGCAGAGGATGCTGTAGGGGAAACCCAGCACAGAATAGATACTGAATAGCCTGGCTACTCTAAATGAATTCATGTCTCCAGGATTTGATGAACTACATCCAAGGGAATTAGAAGAACTGGCAGAAGTAATCGCAGAAACCACTGGCAATAATCTTGGAAAATTCCTGGAGAACAGAAGAATCTCCAGCAGACAGGGTAATTTAGAATCACAGAATCATAGAAACATAGTGTTGGAAGGAACCTCCCAGGTCATCTAGTCTGGGGCTTTGAAAACAAGTGAGAAGCAGAGGTGGTTTGCCATTGCCTTCCCCTGCCAAGTCTTCCTTGGTGGACTCCCTTCCAAGTACTGATCCTGCTCAGCTTCCGAGATGTGGCAAGACTGGGCTACACCATGCCGCCTTCCCTCCTGGTGTTTCCATAAAGGCAGTTGATTTGCTCAGTGTTTTCCATGCCGATTTCATCGCCACGTTCGAGATCAGCTGTAGTTTTTGAACCGCCTTCTAGGGCAGCCCCCAGATATTGCCCAAGCTCACCTGATACGACTTAGCAGAAGAGGCAACGTGTTGGTTGAAAAAGAGACCTGAATAACAGGGTTATGCAGGAAGGTTGAAGGGAACAGCTCCGTGTGAAAGGGGGTTGTTTGGATAATGGAAGAAAGGTGGGAAATTATTGGAGCAACCAACTTACCATATCACTTGGGCTCCCTCCTCAGACACTTCGGCTTCCATTTCCACCTTGTCCCCGACATATACTTGCTGATCATCCAAGCCAACTTTGACCAAGACGGGAGGCTCTGGGGACAGAAAAGCAGATGAGCCAGGACAAACACCAGCCCCAAACCTCCCTTCCAACTCATCTCTTCATCTGATCACCCCAACTCCCGATCATTCCCACATCGCTTTGCCCAGCCGCGAGTTATCTCAAGCTAACCATGGTCATACCTCTGACAAAGACCTCCGTGGAGGTCCTCTCTTCCCCGGCAACACATTCATAAGCCGCGTCGTCAGCCAGCGAAGCTTTGGTGATAGTCAGGATCCGCTTCTTGCCCACGTTCTCAAAGATGTACCTGCCACAAATAGGAGAAGACACGTGCAGTTGGGTCAAAGAGACATGGAACCAGATGCCCCGACTCTTGGCTGATTCCAGACACCAGCCCTCCAAATCTCTTGCCGCTCTCAGAGATCCCAGACTTTTATCTGCATTTATACTAATTTAAAATGTTTTATTTGTATTTATACTAGTGCGATGTAGTACTGAATATGTTGCAAGCCACTCTCAGCCAGTTACGGGAAGGGCAGCATACAGAGGTGTAGCTGGGAAAAATGGAGCCCGGGGCGTATTCCATGTTTTCCGGGGGGGGCTGCACTCGGCCCTCCGTGCCGCTCACACCCCGCTTACATGGCTGGGCAGGGATTCAAGGAGTAGTTATAAGGGGGCCAGGTGGGGACCAGCCACTGGCCCTCACCCCAGCATACCTATAAGGGGTGGGGTGGGGACAGGCCCTTCCCATCACGCTCCCTTATAGCTATGCTGGGGCAGAGCTGGTCCCCTCCCCGCTCCCTTATAGCTACTCTGGGGCAGGAACGCAAGGCGGGGTGAGAGGGAAGGTGGAGGGGTCTGGGGGCAATTTTCCATGCCCACCCATGTGACCCACCAGCGCTCACCCGGTGTGCCGGTCCCCCCTCCTTCCCCTTACAGCTACGCCTCTGGCAGCATACAAGACTAATAAATAAAATTAAAATAAATAAAATGACTGACATCAGATTTGCCAGCCCTATTCAGACTCACTTGCCACTAGGTTTGATCACTTGCCCATTCTTCATCCATTTGATTTGCAGGTCTGGGTCGCTCAGCTCCACAAACATCTTGATTTTGTGCCCTTTGTCCACTTGGTAGGCGGGGTCCAATTTTGACATGAATGCTGCAAAAGAAATGAGGGACTTGTAGTGGGAAATATGTTCACGCTCTGCAAAAAAAAGCCACTTTCTAGAGCAGCTACAAGTTTGGTGGCTCTTGCTCCATTACCCCACCCTCACTCTGAAATCACGAAGAAGGCTCCTAGATGTCCTAGTGAGAGATTTAGGAGTTGGATCCGGTCAGCTCCTCCACTCAGACTCATCCACTTTATTTATTTATATAAAACAGATATTACCCTCCTTTTCACTTTACAGTACTCGAGGCAGTTTACAATATAAATAGAACGTAAAACTTCAACCAAACCGTTTCCATTAAACGAGAAGCCACTTGACAAATTCCCATTCCTCTCAACTCCACGGAAACCATAACGCCAATGTGCATGATCTCCCTGAAGCTGTCCCAGAAAATTCCAGTTGAAACCTGTACCTATCCTCCCACGCCACATGGACCCCACTCCAAGTCCAGAACCTCAGGAGCCCCAGATCCCCAGCCTTTCTGTAGAGAATTCAGGCATCCCGACTGACCTTCACTCTTCTTGACCTCCACCTTGGCTTTCTTCAGTCTTTTGAGCATGCCACGTAGGTCAGTGACACCATATTGAAAGGCAATGCGTTCATATTCACTTTTCTTGGTCACACCCTTCAGCATTTCCCAGATCTCCGGGGGGATCCCCATATCATCATCATCATCTTTCTTTTTCTTCTTCTCTTCTTCCTGCCCTTCTCTATGGAGAACGACAGGACATATGTTCAGCAGGAGAAATAATCTAATCAAATCTGTTAACTCAGGTCGTAAGAGAGGATGTAAACTGACATATTTAGATCTAATTTTGGCAAATCTAGTGCAATGTAATAGCTGGTGAGCCAATGACCCTGCTCAAATGGAATTAGAAATTGTGTAGGAGAGCAAGTTTGTTTAGCTGCTAGATACAGTGGTACCTCGAAAATCGGTGCCTTCGACAATCATCGATCTCAGAAATCGACGATTGCCAGGTGCCGATTTCCACCCTCGAAAATTGTCGACCACCTTGATTTTTGGTGGCCACTGAGGGCACACAAATGCAAACTGCGTTGCGCATGCGCAAATGGCGTACCTCGAAATACGCCATTTTCGAAAATCGCTGATAATCTCCGGATGGATTATTGGCGATTTTCGAGGTACCACTGTATAATTCTGCAAATTCCAAATCTAAGAGTCGGGCTTTGAGTAGTTTGTATGCTTCTGAACAGGAAAGAGAGTAGAATGATTCAATAGACAATCCAATAGATACAGTTTTCAATCAGAGAAAACCCAGGATTAACCTGTTTGACAGGACATATATTTAAGCTTTAATTTGCCAAAGGTCCAGCACTCCTCTGCCATCTATGTTCCACACTCACAGCTGCGGTACCAAACAGAATGCATTCACCACCCCCGTTTTCATGTACAGTCTTTGGGAAACTCTTCAACAAAGTCAAGTCAATCCTATCTCTCCATATTATCCAGTAAATCAAAACCCAGGACTCAATCATAAGGAAGTTGGGCACAACCATGTAGGTATCACAGGATATTATAGATGTTTTTAAAAATAAATAATACATTATGTTTATGTGGAAGACCGGTGCAGTTTTAGTTGAACAAGCATTCCTTATGTGTATTGTCGAAGGCTTTCATGGCCAGAATCACTGTATGGCACTGTATGGCACTGTATGGGGTTTCTAGGCTGTATGGCATTTTCTCCTGATGTTTTGCCTGCATCTGTGGCTGTCATCTTCAGAGGATCTGATGGTAGTAAAGCACTTGGTTCTCCAGATTAGAGCGCTTTACTACCATCAGATCCTCTGAAGACGTCAGCCACAGATGCAGGCGAAACGCCAGGAGAAAATGCTATTGGAACATGGCCATATAGCCCGGAAACCCCAGAACACTCAATTTCTTATGACTTTCCAACTTTTGTTCAACTTTTGTTTAAAGAAAATCTTAAAATCTCCTATCTTGCTCCATGTATATGCTTAGCAAAGGAGATAATTTATTGTTTAGACATTTATACTGTATTTTTCTCCTCAAAGTGTCTTACAACATTCTCCTGCCTTTGTTTCATCCTCACAACCATTGTTGTAAGGGGGGTCAGAATAAATATGTGTGTCTGGGCCAAGGTCCCCCAGCAAGCTTCCATGGAAGAGTGGAGATCTGAAACTGGGTCCCCCACATTCTAATGTAACACTCTACCACACTGGCACCATAAATGTTTCTTAAGGACCCTGACTCGGTGGTAGGATATCTCATTGCACCTTATTTTTATTCTCATTGTTTTGCAGCCACGATGGAGTCATTCCCACGCTTAGCCCATTAACGCTAAGTACCAAACATTAATTTCAAGTACGTTACCCATCAACTTGAGTATCACCACTCAAGTTGCACTTCTCTCTTGTTTTTCCCTGGAAAGGCAATGCTCCCCTTTGTCCTACGTGCTGAAGGGTCTCTTTGCATCACCAGAGGGCCCATTTCTCCCTATAAGTAGCCCCGTTCCCCTGGAAGCCAATGTTCAATATCTCTGGACACCTTTCTGTCTGTGGATATTGTCCCCAATGCAATGTTTCTTCTGCCAAAGCTAGCAAGGGTAATTCAGCTCTATTCATTGGACCAAAAGCCACTTCAGGATCTGGAACAATATTACCCCCCAAATTCCCCCAATTCCCTCCATCTATTCCAGACTTATCCACTCAATGCTTTCCATATCCTAGGACTGTGTGTGTGCTCTGCTGCCTTGATTATTGTGTGCTTGTACGTTTATTATTTTTTTCTTTAATAACACTGTTAAACTGTATTTGCTCTCCTACAGATTTCTTGATTAAGCAACTCTCCATAAACGTTGGCAACGAAGATTCTGAGCTTGCCCAACCCCTTGCTAAACTAAAGGTCTGCCCTTGCTATTTCCCAATTCTAAAAGGGTCAGACCTCAACCATTTCGGGTGGGCAAATCTGCTGGCACAACTTCACACCACTTCCACTAGCAGATTTGGGGCCCCTCCCCAGATGGGGCTCTCAATCATTGACATCTTCAGTTCAAGAATTTCAGGGGGCAGCTGATGAGAAAAGACTGTCTGCCTAAAAAGAAGAAGAGTTTGGATTTATACCCCCCCCCCTTCTCTCCTGCAGGGAGACTCAAAGGGGCTTACAATCTCCTTTCCCTCCCCTGTGAGGTGGGTGGGGCTGAGAGAGCTCCAAAGAGCTGTGACTCACCCAAGGTCACCCAGCTGGCGTGTGTTGGCATGCACAGGTTAATCTGGTTCCCCAGATAAGCCTCCACAGCTCAAGTGAAAGAGTGGCGACTCAAACCTGGTTCTCCAGTTTAGACTGCACCTGCTCTTAACCTCTACATCACTCCTTCTAAGAGGGGAGCCTCTTAGACAACTCACCTCTTCTTTAGCAACCCGCTGAAATCCAGCTCGCCTGCAACTTCATCTTTGTTATTTTCCGCTCCTCTGCAAGAAGAAAAGGAAACAAACTTCACCCCACATGGCTCAGCCAGCCAGAGAACAAGCAGAGCTGTCCATGGCTGTAGGGTACTTGGGCATTTCAAGACGATTCTAGCTCAAATAAATAGATCCACCCTTTAGCCGCAAGCACTTACGTCCTCTTGAAAGCTTGCAGTACATTTTCAGATTCTTCTGTCCGGGTCGCTGGAAGAGAAAAGAACAAACGTATAAAGCTAAAATGATGAACCATGTCTTCTTTCGCTGAGAAACGTAATCATCGTGTTGAGGACCCTTGGTCTAGGCGGGGATGAGAATGGGAAGTGAAAGGGATGGGACTCCTGGGTTCTTTATTTATTTATTTATTTATTTATTTATTGAATTTGTAGACTGCCCCATCCCCGAGGGGCTCTGGGCGGTGCACAACAATATTCATTACAATCAGTAAAATTATTAAACCAATAAAATCTATTAAAATCTATTAAAGGCAGAGGTCAATACAAAGATATCAGGCACCCCAAACCCCAATTTAATTAAAGGCCTCCCTAAGGAAAGGGAACGGCCGGACTCCCCTCTAAGAGGGTAGCATATGGTGGTAATCGAATAGAGAGGGGGGGGGACGCACATTTCAGCGACTGGACACTCCAAAGGCCCGGCGGAACAACTCAGTCTTACAGGCCCTGCAGAACTCACCAAGGTCCCGCAGGGCCCGGACAGCTGGAGGAAGAGTGTTCCACCAGGCTGGGGCCAGGGCTGTGAAAGTCCTGGCCCGTATGGAGGCCAGCCGCATCATTGAGGGGCCAGGAACCACCAGCAAATTGGTCTCTGCTGAGCGCAGAGGCCGAGTAGGGGCATATGGGGTAATGCGGTCTCTAAGGTACGAGGGTCCCAGGCCACGTAAGGCCTTAAAGGTCAAAACCCACACCTTGAAAATGATTCTGCCTGCTCCTCTGATCTGTCCTGTCCCCTTTCTTCTTGCTTACCCCTAGATGTGTAGGGAGGGACCTGCTCAGGCACCCCCCCACACTGCCCCCGTGCCCCCCTCCCATGCCCCACATACCAGGCTGGGCCTTTGGCCAGCAGAGGTTCCTCCAGCTGAAGGAGCAGCCTGGTGGGGTGGGGCAGGACCGAGGGGAGGGGAGGGGTGGGGGAGTGATTCTCCACCCCCCACATGGCCAGCTGGCATGTGCCAGGGACATGTGACCCCACATGTCCCCATGAGCACTCCACCTCTGCTTACCCTTTTTCTAGTATTCATAATGGAGAATTCACACTAGAAAGGGAGGAGGGTTGATTCTCCAGAGCCTCGCCCCCACCAGACCGAGAGTCTGCATGTCATCTATGGCCTTATCAATGTTGCGATAATAAAGGGCAGAGGAAAGGCCGCCCAATTTAATGCTCTTTCGACTCTCTCTCCTAGGCTGAGTTGCCTAGAAATTGGAAGGTGAGAGATGGGTGGATAAATGAGAACGCAGCTAGGGGACACTAGCCATCAGAAGTGAAGGTAAGCAGGTTCAGGCTGGTACAGAGTACCAGTAGAAAGGCCCACAAGCACCAGTGGAAAATGTAAGCTATTTTCACCCCTGCTAGTCATCAGCCTTGTGAATAGGGATTGCCAGAATCAACCTCTAGGGCGGCTTGAATAAATGAGACACAGGCAAAGAAGAGGGTGGTTGAAGCAGGTTTTTCTTCCACCCCTCCCCGGATAACCAACCCTGAATTCAGTTGTCCATCATAAAGGAAAGAAAGAATGTTCAGGAAAGGCAGTTCCAGAGCTGGGAGGAAGCGGCCAAGAAGATCTCTCATTGAGTTCTCACCATTCACATCCCCTCTTTGAAGAGCATGCACAAAGATCAAGGGGAAGATGTGGTCTCTAAGATATGGAGCATGGGGCCAAGACACTTAGGGTTCAGAGGCAGGGTTCCAGACCATACCTTCCACATCAATGTTGAAGGGGCAGCTGTCAAACTTGTCCTTGACTTTCACCTCGCAGCGATAATCCCCCCGGTCTCCGGCGACCACTTTGCCAATTTTCAGCTCATAGCTGTAAACCTTTGGGAGAAACCAAAGAAGAAGAGTGGGGTAATTAGGAGCAGCTTTTGTCCATAATGGATGTGATGGTTGAAATGAGAAAGAACTAGATGTTCCCAATGCTCTTAATATTTTACACAGGGGAAGGGGGACATTTGCATGGTCAAATTAGCAATGGTGGGACAGAACTTACTCATTCCCCACATATGGATTTTCCCAGGTAAATGCCTCTCCCGGACAGCTTTTAATCGTTTTTTGTTGCCCAGCTGGACTCTGAACATGGAAGTGATGCCACATGGGAAACGGTGGCCTCCGTGGGATTCCACAGAAGAGAATCAGAAGGTGACACCTTCTCCGCTGTGCGTGTCTCCCATCGTCACCTTCCCATTTTGTCAGTTATGGCCCGTTTGGACTCCAGCACGGGTGTAGTGCTTAAGAGCAGTAGACTTTAATCCGGAAAAGCAGGTTCGATTCCTCACTCGTCCATATGATGGCAGCCTCTAAATTGGTGAGCCAGGTTTGTTTTTCCACTCCTACACATGAAGCATGCTGGGTAACCTTGGATTAATCACAGTTATCTCAGAACTCTCTCGGCCCACCTACTATCATTAGGTACCTTTCTCTCCAGTGGGGATCCGAAAGAGCTTACATAATTCTGTCCCAGAGGCATAGCTCCAAGGGGACAGGGGGGTGCAACACACTGGGCGCGCACCCCTGTGGGGGTGTGGTGGGGGCATGGTGGGGGCGTTCCGGGGCGGGGAGTTCTGTGGCGGGGCGGGACAGAGAACGCACAAGTGCACCAGGTGCTTTCCCCCCTTGCTACGCCTCTGTTCTGTCCTCCATTTTATCAAGTCTGGGGCACAGTGACAACCAGGAACCAGCAGCTAATTTAGTGTATTCAATCAAAGCACAAGTCCCAAGACAAGTCTAATGGTCCTTTAACTTTGTTGAGCGGCTGTCGAGCCACCATAAAATATACGGAGAGTCAACAGCTCACAGAGCTTGCGACTGACAGCGGTCAGCTGACATGGGTCCTGAAATGTCTCGCCACTCGGATGACATATTGAAATACTTAAACTGATTTAACCTGGGAACTGGGGTTTTATGAGCCAACTAAGGACCAAAAATAGTCATCGGCCCTTTCTAATAAGTAGGTACCCTCTTAAAATAGTTTTGGACTGCTGTAACTACCACACAGGGAGGAGCTGCGTTATTTTGCTACCCGAAGAAGAAGAAGAAGAAGAAGAAGAAGAAGAAGAAGAAGAAGAAGAAGAAGAAGAAGAAGAAGAAGAAGAAGAAGAAGAAGAAGAAGAAGAAGAAGAAGAAGAAGAAGAGGAGGAGGAGGAGGAGGAGGAGGAGGAGGAGGAGGAGGAGGAGGAGGAGGAGGAGGAGGAAAAGGAGGAGCAGGAGCAGCAGGAGCAGCAGGAGCAGCAGGAGCAGCAGGAGCAGGAGCAGCAGGAGCAGCAGGAGCAGGAGCAGGAGGAGTTTGAATTTATACCCCACTTTTCTCTCCTGTAAGGATTTATACCCCACCTTTCTCTCAAGGTGGCTTACCAACTCCTTTCCCTTCCTCTCCCCACAACAGACACCTTCTGAGGTAGGTGGGACTGAGAAAGTTCTTCAGAACTGTGACTAGCTCAAGGTCACCCAGCAGGAATGTAAGAGTGCAGAAACACATCTAGCTCACCAGATAAGCCTCTACCACTCAGGTGGAAGAGTGAGGAATCAAACCCGGTTCTCCAGATTAGAATACACCTGCTCTTAACCACTACACCACACTGTCTCCCAAGCAAATTCCATAATACTCCCTATCATAGGTTTAAGTCAATTCTTACAATGCTAGCAGCACCACAGAGGGCTGCTTAGAGTAAGTCCAGGCGTAGCAGTGGATGAGCGGCTTGTGTTTATGGGAGAAGGCCAAACGTTGCCTTTGCTTCCAACTGCACCCTCCGCAGCAGAACTCCGGAAGGCAATGACAGACGCAAGTCACATCTGTCACCTCCTTCACCACCAGCTGACTGAATTGTGCTACCCCAAACAGCTGTTGGGTCACTTGGGCCGTGAACTGGCCTGCTGTCATGACTTCCTGGACAAGGGATTGCATTTTGCAAGAGCAACAAAGACATCTCTGTTATTATCAGATCTTTAAATAGCTTGTCGAGGAACAACAGAGGAGAGCCGTGATCTGATCTCCCACTTTTTCATATGACTGAACTGGGTGTACGGTGAGGACTGGACAGGAGTGCCGAGGATTCTGGCAACATAAATGGGGATGGATCAGAAACCCCAAATGTCAATGTGGACACCCTCAACAAACAGTAAAACATACAGTAAAGGAGTGTCCGCTGATGACAAACCAAGCACTTCTCCCAGATTTTGTTTTTTTAACAGAAACAGCTCAGCAATATCGAGGAAAGTCGCAAACTATGATGTCAAACGTATGCATTGATACTACATTTTAAAACTGCCTTTGTATGTTAAGTTACTAAGATTTTTAACGGGCTGATGGATACACATTCGATTTGAATTGTTCTGTCACATGAAATAATGCCACGGGATAAATAGATCAATATGACTGCGAGAGGGAAGCATGATTTGGATCACAGCCGTGGCCCTTTCCATCCAAACTTTTAAAAAACGTTTTGAGGCAGGAAATAAAACGTTTCCTCTGTGGAGTTCTGCATTGTTTTCCCCCCCAAAAAAACGTTTTATTTGCAGCCTCAAAATGTTTTAAATGAATGCCCTTCTAAAGCAATTCTTTGGTTGAAAATATCTTCAATTGCCCGTGCGATCTCTTTGAGACATTTCCCACCCCTCTGTGCCATGCCCAGACTCTGCATTGGCATCATTTTCTGAGCTCGCTCTGTTCCTCGTCACCTGTTTGTTTGCACCATTTCTGTTTGGTTTTTTATTGGGCAGAAAATCACAACATGTGAAGCACTGAAACATCAATTAAACATCTACTGTATATACCGGTGTATAAGACGACCCCCCCCCCCTTTTCCAGTTAAAATATAGAGTTTGGGATATACTCGCCATATAAGACTACGTCAAATGCTTATGACATGTAGCTGCTGGACGTCTCTAGGAGAACTCCAAAGAATCGTGCCCCGAACAACTTGGGGAAATTTTCCCACTCAGAGGAAGAGGAGAAACTTGACCCCCCCCTTTCACATTCACCAAGTTTCCAGATCATCTCTCCTTCGGGTGGGGGGGGGCGCACTGACAGTTGCACTAGGATCATGGCAGGTGTTGGCGACGGGCTGCAGTTGCACAGGCAGGGAGGCAGGCAGGTGGCTGGCCAAGCTAGAGTAGGGCAAGTTTTGTGTTCAGGAGTGAGGAACTGAACCCAGAGCGTGGGGTAGCAGCAGCAGCAGCAGAGCTGCTGCTCCAGATCCTGGGCACTCAGTACCACCCGCTCAGTACCCGGCGTATAAGACGACCCCAGACTTTACAGATGATTTCCCAGGGTTCAAAAGTAGTCTTATACGCCAGTATATACGGTACCTCAAAAAGGGGGGGGCAGAATCGCATAATGGAGGTCAGGACTCATTTTGAGGGAGTGAATACAGACATACATTGTAGTAAAGGGGGGGGACTGAAAACATTTTCCAAGCGTTTTCACTGGTTTGTGCGGAAAGGACCCATGATGCACTGAGTTCAGCATTATCCTCTTGTGCCAGTTTCCGAATGCAAGTTAACCCCTCTTGCAACAAGTGCTATTTTCCACAGGGGATATATACACAGAATTTCCCCTGCATGGTAAAAGGACTTTCTCAGGGATGTCATTAACATTTTTTTTTAAAAAAAAGCAAGCCCTGAAGTCACAGATCTGCAGCTATTCGGTTTAGGCGTACCCTAAGGAACACATAACAACAGCGAATTCTCAGTCACCCTTGGAAGGATCTCTTGGAAGGCAGCTGTGATAGTTCTAGCTCAAGCCCATGAAAGCTTCTGAGGCTCAGTATTTATTAGTGTCAGTAAACTGCGTATCCAACTTTATGGGTGTAAACTGTAGACAACTACGGAAGAGAATGGCAAATCACCTCATAAACAACATCTGCCTAGTAAACATTATGATGTGACGTCACCCCCTTGGTCAGTGATGGCTCAATGCTTGCCCAAGAGACTCCCTTTATAAACCTTTACCTTTTTAAGGTGCCACGGGATGCATCTTTTGTTTTCATTTCAGGGAGTAACTAGCTATCACCCCTCCCGCTTGGAATCAAATATATCAACACAAGCACAGATCAGCATTCCTACACTGAACAGGTTCTCCATCCATCACAGTGAGAGTGCAGATATGACCTTTGCAAGCCCTTAACGTCTCTTCCATTGGTGGGATTCAGCCGGTTCGCGCCGGTTCGCACCGGTTCCCACCACCCCAGGGGAGGGCAAGTGATGGGCCTTTTAGAGCCCTAGAGCGGCCTGGCAGCAAGACTCGGAAAAACCCCTCACCCTTCCAGGCTAAGCTTCAGCCCCCACCTTCCCCCCTGCAAGCCAGCTATTTTCTTCCACAGCAGCCAAGTAAGTGGGCGGCGGTGGGGGGGGGCGAGAGGTGGTTCCCCCCGAACCATTAGATAAATTAGACTTCCACCACTGGTCTCTTCCCATAAACTTCAACAGAAGACTCACATTTTTCTCCTTGTCAAAGCTGTCCTTGAACTGGAACCGCTGGCCGCTCTTAATACCTAGCTCCAGCCATTTACCCTTGAACCATTTCACAGTAGGTTTGCCAGGGAGCTGAGCCCCATCCACTTGAAAGGAAATGGTCACATCCTGTCCTGTATAACAAACACATAAAGGTCAGTACATTCATTCTTAAGAAGGATAAGCAAACTTTGTAGGGCACTAACTTGAGCAGATGGCTCAAAGCTCCTCTTTTTTCCAGTTTTGGATAGGCCCCGGTGCAGGCCTCAACATGGCAAGCAGCAGCACAAAACAGTGGGGCACAGCATCACACCACATTCCCACTCACGTTCTCATATTTTTTGTGGAAAACGAGAGATTCCCCCTGCCCCGTGATATGCCCAAAGATCACATCTCCCTAGCTATGCACTCTGAGCAACCAGTAGATGTACAGAAAAGAAAACCTTTTGGGACTCCTCTCCTGATTAACCCAGGCGAAATGGCACCTGGTCGATACCATAAGCAGGAAACGTGCTTTGGGAAAAGCTTCAGGAAGGGCAGGCTGCAGCAGAGGCTCATTCCGCACATGCAGAATAATGCATTTTCAAACTGCTTTCAGTGCTCTTTGAAGCTGTGCGGAATAGCAAAATCCACTTGCAAACAGTTGTGAAAGTGGTTTGAAAACGCATTATTTTGCGTGTGTGGAAGGGGCCAGAGTTGAAAACTTACATGACATCAGATGGGGAGGTCAGGGGGATAGGGTGGGGAGATCAGGCAGCTGGGCAGGAAAAATAAACCGGTTCTGCTCCCATGGTGTTTGCGTCATAGTGGGTTCAACACGGGATTTTTGAAAATCTCAGGATGAGGAAAATATTGGGGGACAAACCTGCTTTAGGACCGGGAACCGTGCGAACTTCTTGGACAAACCGGGATATTTCCCTTGCTCAACCCGGGATATTTGGACTGTGCAGAAATGTGCAGGGCCATGCAGACAAACCTTGTTTTACAAAGAAGAGTCTAGCATTTGAGAGGATTTGCTGCCATTCACCACTTACCGGCCTCTACTAACACATGTTCTGGCTTTTTGATAAACAGCCCATCCGACTGGCTTGAAGGCTCCCCTTGGGGTGCTGCTAAAAAAAATGGGGACAAAGGAGGAAGACTTTTAATTGCCGTGCCTGGAGCAAAAAAATTGCCATAGTGATAGGGGCTACTGGGATATGGCTTTCTGTGCCCTGAGGTTCTCAGAAGGATGAAACAGTTCCTGCAGGAAGGACCCCTACCAATAATAGCAGAAACCACATGGAAATTCGCTTTCAGCAGACGCCAAATTTGTTCAGTACTGACTGGCTAGTCCTTGTGTCAGTCACGACTCTACCGCTATAGGAATGAGCCTCCCATGCAACCCCCCAGAACCTAAAGAACCTCAGATGCTTGGGTGAGGGAGTATAATTTCTATCTAACTGGTGCACTTTTATTCTGCCCTTCTTCTAAGAAGAAGAAGAGAAGAGTTTTGGATTTATATCCCCCCTTTCTCTCCTGCAGGAGACTCAAAGGGGCCTACAATCTCCTTGCCCTTCCCCCCTCACCACAAACACCCTGTGAGGTAGGTGGAGCTGAGAGAGCTCCCACAAGCTGTGACTAGCCCAAGGTCACCCAGCTGGCGTGTGTGGGAGTGTAGAGGCTAATCTGAATTCCCCCAGATAAGCCTCCACAGCTCAGGCGGCAGAGCTGGGAATCAAACCCGGTTCCTCCAGATTAGATACAGGAGCTCTTCACCTCCTACGCCACTGCTGCTAAGGAGTTCAGGACAATATATAGGATTCTCCCTTCCTCATTTTATCCTCGCAACAACCATGGGAGGTAAGAGATTGACAGAGTGACTCGCCCAAGGTCACCAGGCAGGCTTCATGACACAGCAGGCATTTGAATCTAGTTCAGGGGTAGGGAACCTGCGGCTCTCCAGATGTTCAGGAACTACAATTCCCATCAGCCCCTACCAGCATGGCCAATTGGCCATGCTGACAGAGGCTGATGGGAATTGTAGTTCCTGAACATCTGGAGAGCCGCAGGTTCCCTACCCCTGATCTAGTTCTTTCAGATCCCACCCCAGTAATAGAGCCAGTGTGGTAGAGTAGTTAAAGAGCAGCGGACTCTAATTTGAAGAACTGGGTTTGATTCCCCAGTCCTCCACATGAGCAGTGGACTCTCAACTGGCGAGCCAAATTAGTTTCCTTGCTGCGACATTCCTGCTGGGTGACTGTGGGCTCGTCACAGTTCTCTCAGAACTCTCTCAGCTCCACCGACCTCACAAGGTGTCTGTGGTGGAGAGAGTGAAGGGAAAGGAGTTTGTAAGTCTCCTTGAGAAAGGCAGGGTATAAATCCAGACTCTTCCTCTGCTAATGGACATTACATCACACTGGGGTCTTATAGCTACAGTAGAACCTGATAAACACAATAGCTACAGTAGAACCTGATAAACACAATAGCTACAGTAGAACCTGATAAACACAATAGCTACAGTAGAACCTGATAAACAAACTCCATCTGGAGATTATCGGCGATTGACAAAAATGGTGTATTTCGAGGAATGCCGTTTGCGTACGCGCAACGGCGTTTGTGTACCTTGGCGGCCGCTGAAAACCAAGCCGGCCGACGATTTTAGATGGTGGAAATTAGCACCTGGCAATCATCGATTTCTGAAATCGACGATTGTCAAAGGCACCGATTTTCAAGGTTCTACTGGCAATTTGGGTGCAGTGCAGACTGCAGCATCCCCAGGTGAGCAGATATTCCCAATCCCACCCTGCCATAAAATACCTCCAAGCAACCAAATTATGTTTTACTTTTGTCCTCCACTGAGACTTTCCCTCAGACACCAGCTGTGAGTTCCCCACTGAGGCAATTTAGTTCCCACATATTCCAAGGTTGCAATTTGTAATGGGACTGAACAGCGTAGGGATAAGGTACTTCTCCCGTCTCCCCTCCAAGCTGTTTTCCCACCCCCCAAAATGTCCTAGGAAGCATTATTCACATTGTGGGCAGCTGGGGAAGTTTGTGGTCAGGAAAATGTATGCCACAGTCAGGATCCAAATTGGAGTCCCTTATATGGCGAACTTGCAGGTGATGTGTAACTAAAAGTTTCCACAGAGCATAAATATAAAAGGGAATGTGTGGCTAGGATCTAAGGCAAGCCATTAGGGAAACTGGGATTATTTCAGTCAGGATTCTGCAAAAAAAAACTTGAGACTCCTCATTAGTTGAGCGTGGGGGTGTGGCTCTGATGGTTGGCATACCTGCCATACACTGCAGAGTGTTCATAGAATCAATGCTCACACAATCACACATTTACTGACAGTCCCTGGCCCCTCCATGATGCGGGTGGCTCCTCTTCGGCTTCGGGCCACAAGCACCTTGTACAGCTCCTGGGTCCCTGCCTGGTGGAACACTCCCTTCCTCCAGCTGTTCCTGGGCCCTCTGCAGGATCTTGGTGATTTCTGCAGGGCCTGCAAGACGGAGTTGTTCCGCCGGGCTTTTGGAGTGTCCAACCACTGAAAGTGCCACCCCCCCCTTCCATTTTTATGGAATTAGGGTCCATTACCATCTGTTGGACCCACCCTTTCTTTTCTCCGCTCGGGAGGGTTTAAGAGGGATATTGCGGGCATTGTTATGTGATGTATTAATTGCTGCATTTTAATTTATGTTACTTAGAGATTCACTTATATTTGGTTTTATGTTTATCTGTATTTGAATGTCATGTTGTTCACCGCCCAGAGCCCTTCGGGGGTTGGGGGTATATAAGTTGAATAAACCAACCAACCAACCAACCAACCAACCAACCAACCAACCAACCAACCAACCAACCAACCAACCAACCAACCACAGCCAGCCAGCCAGCCAGCCAGCCAACCAACCAACCATGGAGCCTTGCTCCAGAAACCTACCAGCTTAAATGTCAAAATGAAGGGCATTCTTTTCTGCTTCAAGAAATGCGGTCTTACCTTCTGGAGCTGGCTCTGCAGGTGCCGGTTCCTCTGCTGAAAGAGAAAGTGGGGGGGATGTTAGACCCTTCACTCAAAACTTGATGGTTCTGGGGTGTTGTGTGGTTTCCAGGCTGGGGAGTAGTAATATCATAGTCCTGGTAGCATTTTTCTCTTGATAAGTTTCGCTTGTATTCAGTGGCTGCATGCCTTCTATGAGGATCCTCTGAAGCATTGCCAGCCATGATGCAGAATCAAGGCAAAACATCAGGAGAAAAATGCTTTACTAGATAGAATTATGGCGAACCTTTTAACCTTGGCACTCCAGATAGATCAGTTCTTCCAGCATGGGACCACTGGGTCATGCTGAAGGCTGATGAACTGTAGTCCATAAAATCTGAGTGCCAATCAGGTTAAGCTACAATCAAGGAGATAGAACATGGCCATATAATAGCCCAGAAACCACACAACCAGCGGTGGGATTCAGCAGGTTTGCACCACTTTGGCCAAACCAGTTGTTAAAATGGTGCTTGTAAACAATCAGTTGTTAATTTTTTTTTTAATTCCCACCACTGGAACCGATTGTTAAATTATTTGAATCCCACTACTGCACACAACTCCCCAGTGATTCCGGCCATGAAAGCCTTCAACAATACTTGATGGTTCTGCTTTCCCACTACTTCTAAATAATGAAATACAGCACATCTGGTATGAAACTTATGAGTGCAGGGAGTATTTCTGTGTGTGGAAGTCTGAATTTCACCTATTCTATTTCCAGAAGTTCATTTTGAGTCCCTGGGATTTACCCAGAGAATGTATCCATGATTTATTTATCTATAATCATTCTCCCTTGCTCTGTTTTTATCTTTACAAAACCCACCTGGGGATCACAGGAAAACAGTGATCAAACAGAAGAGCTAACAGAATCCAACCAGTGGTGGGATTTAGCAGGTTCGCACCACTTTGGCAGAACCGGTTGTTAAAATGGTGCTTGTGAACAACCGGTTGTTAAATTATTTGAATCCCACCACTGAATCCAACCCTGCATTTCCCCACAGTTCTTCATTCTTCCTGCCCAGAAATGAGACATCCTCAGTATCTGCTAGCAGCATGACAAAGCAGGACTCCTGACTTCACCTTTTGGCTCCTCTTTTGGTTCTTCTTTCTTCTCTTCTTTCTTCTCTTCTTTCTTCTCTTCTTTCTTCTCTACTTTCTTGGCTGCCTTTGGGTCCTCTTTTTTCTTCACTTCTTTCTTTTTTGCTGCTGTTTGGGAAGGGAAGAACATCAGACCAAGATAGGAAAGTCAAGAAGATACAGCATAGATTCATGTGCACACGGGAGGTGGGGGGGGGGGGATTGTATCTTCTATTATTATCACCAGCTGCCTGAAGGGCACCCAATGAACTTTGTGACAATGTGAGGATTTGAGATGGGTTCCTGATGAACGTATCTGTTCAGTGTTGGATTGAATCTCCCTACAATACGGACCATGTGCGTGCACTTTGCTCTTTCCCTCAGGAATGCGGCCTCTGAGCCCCAAATGTTCCCATCCACCCACTGGAACACATTTTACCTCACAGTGCCCTCAATCCCTTGGGCTGCTTTCCAGCTTTCTTCACACACATACCCTTGCCATGTGTTAACATATCTGCTGAGGGTTAATCCAGATCAAGAGTGCTACTTACCACCTATAGGCTGATGTAGAAGAAGATGAGTTGGGATTTATACCCCAACTTTCTCTCCTGTAAGGCCCTTATTATCACGGCGCTTTTACAAACCCTATTCTTTTAATAATTTGGATGAAACTTTAATTAAATATTTATTGGAAGACAAAGTTCCTAATATAACATATCAAGTGGCTAAATTTCTTTATATTGCCACCAGATTACGACAAGCTATGTTTGAATTTACTTAGGTTCTTTTGTTAATACTTATAAGATGTTTTATCTGTTATAACCAATGTGAGCTTATCTCCCCCCCCCCCCCCATGATAGAATGTGACAAATTAAGCTTTGGAAGATCATCTGCTTGTTTGTATTTGTTTTATCTATTTGTGGGTCAATGACCAAATAACTACTTATTGTATCTCTCCGGTAGGAGATTCAAGGTGGCTTACAAACTCCTTTCCCTTCCTCTCCCCACAACAGACACCTTGTGAGGTAGGGGTGGGGCTAGAGAGAGTTCCTTGAGAGAACTGTGTCTAGCCCAAGGTCACTCCAGCAGGAATGTAGGAGCGCGAGAGCACATCCTGGTTCACTCAGGATAAGCCTCTGCTACTCAAGTGAAGAGGAGTGGGGGAATCAAAACCCGGTTCTCCGTGATTAGAATCCACCTGCTGTTAACCACTAGACCACGCTGGCTCTCCCAGAAGGAAGAAGGAACTATGGGTCATGGCGCAGTGGTGGCTAATCCCATGGCAATGGGTGCCAGGAGGTGGCACCCTCAGAGCCCTCCTCTCTGTAGGCACGCTGCACAGAGTTCATCAAGCGTCATAATAGTATAATTATTTGTAGGGAGATTATTAGCATTAAACCTCCAAGACCTAGTTTTGGGAAAGCAGTGTAGCGTAACCCTCTGTTAAGCTCTGTTAAACCTTCCTACTGATGATTTTCATGAATCCAAGAACGGAACCAGTGCGAGAAACTAGCATCCTTTACCTGGAAGTAGCCTCGGGTACATGGCAATGGGGGTTTGCTTCTGAGAAAACCCTCCTAGGGTTGTGATTTCAATTCGTTCGAGAAGCATTGCAAGAAGTTGCTTCAAAGTAAAGCCACCAGACTACCACCAAAGCTTACTCCTGAGTAACAGATGCCTTGGAGTTTCAACTGTTTTTCTCTACTAAAAATCCCAGTGTTCAGTACCAGCTAAATTCGCCATGTTGGCACCTTCTGCATAAATAAGTATAATTTTGGGTTGCAGTTTGGGCAACTCGGTTCTCAAAAGGTCTTCACCACCACACTGGGCTATGGATTTGAGGGAGCAAATTGGGAGACTAAAGACAAAAAGCCCACAGCAATGCTAGATGAGTCCTGCACATAATTGGGGTGTGCAACCAGGAAGCAAGAGCTACAACCAGTGGCGTAGTGCCAACGAGGTGGAGGGGCCCGACGCCCCAGCCATGCGCCACAGCAGGGGCATGACCGGGATGTGGAGGGCTGCCCGGGCGCAGGTAGGGTGGAAAGTGGGTGCAGGGGTGCAGGGCGCTGCAGCAGGCTCCTGGGCTTAGGCTCTTTCTCGCCCGTCCCCTGGCTACGGCAGAGCAATCAGTGTGATGGGATGCAGCCAAAAGAAAACCACAGGAAAATTAAGCAAAAAAGCTATTTTGGGCATGTGAAAAAATATGAATATATATATTCTTTCACCTGAATCGTTTTGCTGAGCGAGCAGGTACACAGCACAAGGAGTATAAGATTGATGTGAATGCTTAATATAGGATGCAGAGTATGTAGAATTCCAGGTTTTATTAGGCCAATAATCAGTTGCTAATTTCAGGCCTTTTTTGATTTGCTAGACCATTCGAAAGTATATTAATTCGTTTCCATTATTCTGGATCAATAGTCCCCAGACTCTTCACAGGCGCAAGTGCATAATCTTACGTCTGCTCCAACTTAATTTGAGTAACAAAAGGTAGTATTTGCTAGGGCTCTGCACGGGCAACTGGAAGCTGAAAAGCTTAACATGACATCTTTAAATACACTCCGGAGAGTTCCGCAAAAGTCCCATGTTTTACTGGAAATTAAGGCTGTTTTGAAAGCTGACCCTGGGAGGGAAATAACGTCCAGAATCATCAGACTCTCACACCGGCTGTATGTGTGACATGATCGCCCTCTACAGGGTTCTGGTTTGCATGAATGGAAGTTGCATTTGCAGGGAAAAGCAATAATTAAAAACACGACATCCAATAACCCAAACAACAAAAACAATCCACTTCATACAACGCACTCCAAGCTCCCTCTCTGTATAAAGAGATTGAGAACCTAACATCCCCAGAGGGCTTCATCCCAGGAAGAAGAAGAAGAAGAAGAAGAAGAAGAAGAAGAAGAAGAAGAAGAAGAAGAAGAAGAAGAAGAAGGAGGAGTGATGAGGAGGAGGAGGAGGAGGAGGAGGAGGAGGAGGAGGAGGAGGAGGAGGGAGTTTGGATTTATACCCCTTGCTTTTTCTAAATGCAAGTATTCTGCAAAAGTGGTTTACAAACTCCTCTTCCCTTCCTCTTCCCCTACCACACAACCTTGGGAGGTAGGGTGGGCTGAGAGAGTTCTGGAGAGAACTGTGACGCCTGTGAAACGGGTATGGATATATGAAGCGCGAAGAAAATTACCCAGCTCCAAAGAAGTCAAGCAATAAACCATAAACTTTAAAAGCACAATTAAAACACGCACATCCAGTAACCCAAACAACAAAAACAAAAACAATCATGCAACACACGAACAACTCTAACAGACCGAAAAGGGATCCCAACATAGGTGCAAAAGATGACGAGTCTCTGTGTAAATAATACCCCTACAGAGAAATCCCTGCAATTAAACTGTAAGCATAAAGCAGACCTCCAGTGATCAAATTCCCTGAAATGAAATGAATGCTTGTCCTGCATCAAAACATTGGAATGTCCAAATAGTTGGCTGCTTGTTGCTCTGATGACAGAGGCTTGAAGTAGTTGCCAGATCTCACCTGGATACCATGTAAAGAGCCAAACTGGCTGTGCATAAGCATGAATGAATAACAAAACTTGGAAGTGCTCCAGCTGCCAGATGTTCAGCTGAATGCTGAGTCAGGGGATAAGCTGGCCACATGTAAGCATCAAATTGATATCAGTAGTGCTTAGATGCATTTGGTTTGAGCATTTTGATGCTTCAACTTCTGAAGTTATACTTTTGGGCTGGATGCCTTGATACCTAAAAAGACTAAGGCTGAAGAAGACTAAGGCCAAAAGTATGTAACTTACCCAGGTTAGCACTACTGATTCTATTAGATCGTAGGTATTAAACTTGTGGCCCTCCAGATGTTATGGACTACAGTTCACATCATCCCCTGCCAGCATCATGGGAACTGTAGTCCATAACATCTGGAGGGGCGCGAGATTGACACCTGTGTATTAGATGTTTACATGTAGCTAGCCTATCTCCTGACATGGCGCTTGAGGACCGGGAACAGTGCGAACTTCTTGGCCACACAGGGATATTTCTCTTGCTCAACCCAGGATATTTGGTCCGTGCAGAAACAGCCAATCTCAGCCTATTTTAGGAAGCAAAAGCCTGTTATTTTCCACCTCCCCAAAAACCATAAGACTGTTGTCCAAAACATTCACAGTCTGCCTCCAGGCATTTACAGAGCAACTTCACCATATCATCGCAAACCATCCCCAACCCACTGGCAAAGGTACGGCAACCATTTGAAAGCTGAACAGACCTGTGTGTGGCAGGTACCTGGCCTCTTTGGGCAAAAGGAAGGATATAAATAAATAAACGAGAGCTGTCCCCAGCAAGCTTAAGCCCCGGCACCTCTCATTTCAGACACTAAGCACTGTTGCATGACGCCATCCTGCTTCCATTCCCACTATGTGCTGACGGTGTAGTCCCTGTCTCCCAATCGAGCGTCCAGCCTGTCTGAGCCCCCCCTAATATAGCCAGGCACAAAGTGCTGAGCCATCACTGGTAGAGATCAATAATAACCCAGCCTCCTGGGCTACAGTCAACGGAGCAGGGAAATGAGCGGCGGAGAAGCCCAGCTGTCATCGGGACTTCACCAGAACCTGCAAGGCTCTGCGCACTCCCAGGATGCTTTGCATTACTCCCAGCGGGGGATAGCAGTGTGAAGGGGGAAAGTGGATCCCAGAGGCTTTGGGCTTCTTTCTGAGCCAAGGAAGAGGCACAGAGGTCAGAAAAGCGGTCAGTAAAGCAGGGAGTAGAACCAGCATTGCTCCACAACTGCTCACACGGGCTGCATGACGGACGGTCGGCAAAAAATTCCACAGAGGTTTTTGTTATTTCGTGCTGCTCGTTTCTTAAGTTTCCCATAGTTAGCATGGTTTTAGTTCATTGTTAAGTCCTCTAAGGAGTGTATCTTTAAGCTAGCCCTCTGTCCCTTTAAGACATTTCCCCAATAGGCAGTTTCCTTTCTTTACCCAGCTATCCCCTCTTTTAGTTCTGGCCAGTCAGTCAGAGTGAGGTGCTAAGGGTAGTTGGAGACTGGAATATTTGTGATGTACATATCAGCATATGAGTGTCCATAGAGCACAAGTTAAGTTTAACAGCAGTTAGAACTAGACAAAGACTAAAAGAGAACTTTGAAGGGAAGCAAGACACAGTGGGATCCTTTCTTGAAAGCAGCCAAGCATAGGAAGACACAGTCTACAGCTTTCCAAAACCTGCTCTCAAGACAAGGAAGTGCATTCTGGGATTTAGATAGACTCAAGGGAAAAAAGCTAGGGTCCTGATTCTCTCCAGGAATAAAAACCTATTAAGCTTGAACCACAATTGTTGAACCTGGCTTGTGTCTCCCCCAACTCTGTCCCAGCTGCTACAGGGCAATCCAAAAAAACAGATTCCACTGGGGCAGAACAGGATGTTCAGAATTGGTGTTATCTGGTTTCTCCGGTTGTAGCTGTGTGGTTGTCTGCTGCGCATTCTAGCATCTCCTCTGACGTTTCTCTGCATCTGTGGCTGGCATCTTCAGAGGATCTGTGGCTGGCATCTTCATCAGATCCTCTGAAGAAGCCAGCCACAGATGCAGGCGAAACGTCAGGAGAGAATGCTGCTAGAACACGGCCATGCAGCCCGGAAACCAGACAGCACCCCAGTGATTCTGGCCGTGAAAGCCTTCGACAATAGCTTGTGGAACCGTTCTTTGGAAGGAGAGAGCAGTCCCAGTTGTTATTCCAAATTGCTGAGGGTCCTGCGCTCCAGCCTCCCCTGGCCTGCGTCAATGTGTTGGACCTGGAAGACCCAGATTCGGATCCCCGCTCTGTCATGGAAGCTCGCTGGATGACCATGGGCCATTTCCTCTCAGCATAACCTGTTTCATGTTAAGGCTGGCAGGTTCCCCTGACCACTGTCGAGGGATTGGGGCAGGAGGCTAGTGTTGCCAAATCCAGGTTGAGCAACTCTTGGAGATTTGAGGATTAAACCTGGGGAGGACAGAAACCTCAGTGGAGTACGATGCCAAACCATCCACCCTCCAAAGCATCCATTTCCTCCCGGGAAACTGATCTCTGTGGTCCAGAGTTGAGTTGTAATCCCGTGAGATCCCCAGGACCCACCTGGAGGTTGGCTTCCCAGCTTCACAGTCTGACTGTAGATATTTATTTATTTATTTATTTATTTATTTAGGCTGATTCCGCATGGGCCAAAAACAGCAGTGTGAAAACGGTGTGAAAACGGTGTAAAAGGGTTTAAAACAGTGTAAAAGGGTTTATACTGTTTTCACACCGTTTTCACACTGCTGTTTTTAGCCCATGCGGAATCAGCCTTAGTTAGTTAGTTAGTTAGTTAGTTAGTTAGTTAGTTAGTTAGTTAGTTAGTTAGTTAGTTAGTTAGTTAGTTAGTTAGTTAGTTAGTTAGTTAGTTAGTTAGTTTTATATACCGCCCTATCCCCGAAGGGTTCTGGGCGTACAACAAAATTAAAGCATAATACAACTAAACATAATCAAAACTAAACAATTAAATTTCAATACAAATAAATTACTAAATCCCCTTTAAAAACAGCGGATAGTACAAAATTTTAAATTGAAGTCAAAGGCGCCCAGCAAAACCCATTTTTAAAACCCTCCCCAAACGGGAAGACTGCTGGCTCCATTAATAAAAGGTATAAACAGAGGCGAGAACAGAAGGGGGCACCATTCAATGGCTGGTTACTCCAAAGGCCCGGTGGAACAACTCAGTCTTACAGGCCCTGCGGAATTAACCAAGGTCCTGCAGGGCCTGGATAGCTAGAGGAAGAGTGTTCCACCAGGCCGGGGCCAGGGCCGCAAAGGCCCTGGTCCGCGTGGAGGCAAGCCATATCATTGAGGGGCCAGGGACCACCAGCAGATTGGCCTCTGCTGAGCGCAGAGGCCGAGTAGGAACATATGGGGTAATACAGTCCCGAAGGTACGAAGGTCCCAGGCCGCGTAAGGCCTTAAAGGTCAAAACCCATACCTTGAGAAAATAACATAGAAGAAGAAGAAGCAGAAGCAGAAGCAGAAGCAGAAGCAGAAGAAGAAGCAGAAGCAGAAGCAGAAGCAGAAGCAGAAGAAGAAGAAGAAGAAGAAGAAGAAGAAGAAGAAGAAGAAGAAGAAGAAGAAGAAGAAGAAGAAGAAGAGGAGGAGGAGGAGGAGGAGTTTGGATTTATATCCCCCCTTTCTCTCCTGCAGGAGACTCAAAGGGGCTGACAATCTCCTTGCCCTTCCCCCCTCACAACAAACACCCTGTGAGGCGGGTGGGGCTGAGAGAGCTCCGAGAAGCTGTGACTAGCCCAAGGTCACCCAGCTGGCGTGTGTGGGAGTGCACAGGCTAATCTGAATTCCCCAGAGAAGCCTCCACAGCTCAGGCGGCAGAGCGGGGAATTAAACCCGGTTCCTTCAGATTAGATACATGAGCTCTTAACCTCCTACGCCACTGCGTAGGATATTGTAAGCATTTTTGGGCCTCCCACTGGGCAGAAAAAGGAGGTACAGACACTTAAATAAACCACATTTCCTTCAAGATCTAGCTAATGCATAATTTCTTCTTGCCTAGATCCACACACATTAAAATCACTTCAGGTATTATGGGAAAGGGCATTATTATTATTTTTTGCCTTGGAGCTATCTGGTGTATAGTCGAGGCATCTCTGCCTTTACAAAGCTCATCTGATTTCCACCGATTGCCCTGCAGGCATCCCAGCACTGGAGGGACTTCACATTGTGTTTATCAGAAGAATGGCAGCTTTTCCTCTTTCATTACTTCAGTCAACAAAAATACATACGAGTGGGAGTAGGCCTGCGATTCAGGACTAACAAAAGGAGGCAAACAGGCTACAGGGAGAGGAGGGGAGCTACAGAAGGATCCTTGCCCAGGACAATTAAAAGTCTGGAACCAAACTTGAGAGGTTGCCGACTTAAAAAAAATATCAGTCTGGCATGTTTTCGTCCTGTGCGCATAAAGTGCTGTGAAGACACAGCCGACCTAAGGCAACCCTGTAGGGCATAGGTGTCAAACTGCGGCCCTCCAGATGTTACGGACTACAGTTCCCATCATCCCATGGGAACTGTAGTTCATAACATCTGGAGGGCCGCTGTTTGACACCTGTGCTGTAGGGTTTTCTAGGCAAGAGACTAGCAGAGGCGCTTTGCCATTGCCTTCCTCTGGGATTCATTGGTGGTTTCCCATCCACTTACTAAACAGGGCCGACCTTGTTTAGCTTGTGAGATGTGCTGAGATCAGGCTCCCTTGGCCCGTCCAAGTCAGGATATTTTTGCCTTTGAGGGGAGGCATTCACTTTGCACTGGAGTCTCTTGACAGAAAAGCAAACGACAGCCTGTTTTGTTGCCTTGTATTTTAAGCTTTTCCGTTGGGCTAGGCCTGAGCCAAGCACAGCCTTGGCCCCTCCTGCGCATGCAGAATAATGCACTTTCAATCCACTTTCAATGCACTTTGCAGCTGGGTTTTACTGTGCAATAGCACAGTGGAATAGCAAACAATTGTGAAAGTGGATTGAATGTGCATTATTCTGCACGTGCGGAAGGGTCCCTCGTTTGGTGGGCAGCACCACAGAGGCCATGTGGGTTAGACTCAACCTGTAGCAATATAGGCGAACCTACAAATGTCGCCAGCAGCCTCAGTCCGAGCCAAGGGGATCCTGATTCATTCCAAAGCTGTTTTAAAGTCCCAGTCCAACCAGGATGAATTCTGCTCCCCTTCCCCAGCTCTATATCCCTGATCTAGATCTTATCCCCCATTCCCATGATTGTTTTTTTTTAATTTAGCTTTAATTTAATTTAGTTTATTAGACTTCTATGCTGTCCATTACCTTTTGGGCTTGGGGGGGCTCGCAGCATTTCAAAACACAATATAACAATGTAAACATTAAAACGTTTGAAAATTTCTACACAATCACATTTACAACAGTCACAAGACCGCAATAAACAGTATTCCATGTGGGGTGTCGTGGGGTTTCTGGGCCGTATGGCCGCGTTCCAGTACTGGAACACAGCCATACAGCCCAGAAACCCCACAACACCCTAGTGATTCTGGCCGTGAAAGCCTTCGACAATACAGTATTCCATGTTTTCAAGGGAGTGGTTATAGACTTTGTGCAAAGGGTAATGTATACAAACACTTAGGCTTATTCGGTCAATGGAATGCTTAGAGCCCAAAGGGTGAATTTAGAACTCCACAGGATTGGTTGTGAGAGCTGCACAGCAATATGAAGCAGAGGACAGGAAGTTGGAGAGGGGGAAAGGGTTCTGTCATGACAGCCAGTGTGAACAGTAGCTCTGAAGTAGCTCTATTCTCTGGAAGCCGAGGGCCAGTTCAGAGTGGGCTGTGTTCTCTGAATTAAGTACCAGGAGGAGCAGAGTTCAGTAAAAGAATCTGTACCAGAGTCCCCGGAGTAACACAGATTAATCACAGTGCTTAATCACTGCCACACTGGCAGGGGCTGATGGGAATCATAGTTCATCAACATCTGGAGGGCCAAAGTTTGACACCCCTGGTTTAAGACTTTATACATCAGTACAAGAACCTTGAATCTGACCCGGCATTCCAACTGGGGCCAGTGTATTATTATTATTATTATTTATTTAATTTGTATACCGCCCGATCCCCGAAGGGCTCCGGGCGGTGAACAACATTCACTACAACATCAACAGGAGCGGTCGTACAAATATAAACACATAGGCTCCATCCCATAAAATAGCTTAAAACTCATAAAACAGCAAAAAACCATAATACATAATAAAAGGCGTCCGACCCCAATTTAAAACCTACCCCCATGGGGGGGGACGGCAGGACCCCTCAATATGAGGGGACCCTGATGTAACTGCCCTAGGGGCAGGGCAGTAAGGGGGCACCATGTCAGCAGCTGGACACTCCAAAGGCCCGGTGGAACAACACAGTCTTAAAGGCCCTGCGGAACTCACCCAGGTCCCGCAGGGCCCGGACAGCTGGAGGAAGGGTGTTCCACCAGGCCGGGGCCAGTGCCGTAAAGGTCCTGGCCCGCGTGGAGGCCAGCCGCATCATAGAGGGGCCGGGGGCCACCAGTAAGTTGGCCTCTGCAGAGCGCAGAGGCCGAGTTGGGACATATGGGGTGATGCGGTCCCGAAGGTACGAGGGTCCCAGGCCGCGCAAAGCCTTAAAGGTCAAAACCCACACCTTGAAGATGATTCGGAATTCAACCGGGAGCTGGTGAAGCACCAGTTGAATATGTGTCCACCACAAGGTCTCCATAAGGACCATCACTGCTGCATTCTGGACCAGTTGGGAGTTTCCAGAGCAAGGGTAGCCCTCTGTACAGTGAATTGCAGAAGTCTAATCTGGAGGTGACTGTTGCGTGGATCACCATTGCCAAATAGGGATGGAAAGACAGGCCACCAGCTGCTTTGCCTGGCACAGATGAAGGAAACATCATTCGAGTCATTTGCACCACCTGGGTCTCCAAGGTTAAGGAGGTGTTCAGGAGCAACCCAGACTATTGACGGTTGCCACAGTTTTCAGATTGGCGAGAGAACTGTCCCTTGAGAGACTCAGCCCACCAATGAATGGTGGGTGGAAGTTTTCTCACCAATTGCTACCCTCTGTCCTTGGTCCTGGAGAAAAGAATGCAGCCATCACAAGATTGTCCCTTGGATCCCCATGCTGGTGAGGTGGTTGATCAAGATGTCATGGCCAACCAAGTGAAGCGCCGCTGAAAGATACACTAATATCAGCAGTGCTGCCCCGCCTCGGTCCAGGTGCCTCAAGAAGAAGAAGAAGAAGAAGAAGAAGAAGAAGAAGAAGAAGAAGAAGAAGAAGAAGAAGAAGAAGAAGAAGAAGAAGAGTTGGATTTATATCCCTCCTTTCCCTTTCCCCCTCACAACAAACACCCTGTGAGAGAGATCCAAAGAACTGTGACTAGCCCAAGGTCACCCAGCTGACATGTGTTGTAACCTAGTTCACCAGATAAGCTTCCACAGCTCAAGTGGCAGAGTGGCGAATCAAACCTGGTTCTCCAGATTAGAGTGCACCTGCTCTTAACCACTACACCATGCTGGATCTAGAACCAGAACTAATGTTTCATCTAGAACCAGAACTAATGTTTCATCTAGAAACCTCAGGAGATGCTCTGCAACCACTGTCTAAATTATCTTGCCCAGGAATGAGAGCTTTGAAACCAGGCAGTAACTGGAAAAATCCCAAGGATCCAACTTTCTTTTTCCCCCAGAATGGTCTCCCCATGGCCTTTCAACCCATCAGGGAAGTTCCCAGAACTTAGGGATGGATTTATAAATATTTCCCAATGGGATCCACACCCGTCCCCAGTGACTATCACCAGCCAGAATGGGCACAGATCCAAAAGGCACATGGTGGGCTTCCCAGCTCTGAGGACTTTGTCCTCACTACATTGTCCTGGGAGAGTCAACTAACTACCTCTCAGTCTGCCAGCACACACACACATACCTGACAGATTTAAATAGCCTGGAAGGCTACTCTGACAAATCATCAGAAAACACATGGTCTGCACGTGGTCAGAAGCATTCTCACCTTTTTATTACTTCACATAGACCTAGCTAAGCGCATGATAAATAGAAACAAGATCTAGGGTGTTTTTTTTAAATGTTGATAAATACAACTTGATAGGTGTCCCACAGCCATGAACACAACAGTATCTATTGGTGTATTGTTGAAGGCTTTCATGGCCCAATTTAACTGGTTGTGGTGGGTTTTCTGGACGGTGTGGCTGTGGTCTGGTAGATCTTGTTCCCAACGTTTTGCCTGCATCTGTGACCGACATCTTCAGAGTTGTATCACAAAGAGAAGTAACACACTTCTCTCTGTGATACACCTCTGAAGATGCTGGCCACAGATGCAGGTGAAATGTTAGGAACAAGATCTACCAGACCACAGCCACATTTCCCAGAAAACCCACAACAACCAGTATCAATTGGAACTCACCTTGCTAGCGGATTCTGAGAATTGACATTTTGGAATACGGATTAGTTATGTGTATTCTAAGAATCTATATCACTAATCAACTGCAGACAAATGTATGTACAGTGGAACCTTGTTTTTTGTTGGTAATCCGTCCGAAAAGAATCGATGAAAACCGAAACCGATGAAAACCGAGGCAAACTTTTCCATAGGACTCAATGTAAATCCAATTAATCCGTTCTAGGCACTCCAAAAAACATACCAAAAACACATTTTTTGGTGAATAGACATAGTGTTTAATGCTGAAAACAGTAACAAACAATAACACTAGGACCATCTTCAGAGCCAGTGGACCAATGTCGCACCAGAAAGCTGTCCAAAGAGGTCTGTTTCTGACGCCTCTTTAAGATTTGTCTGAAATGGGGCAAGACATTGTCATTAAACAAGTTGCAGACAGGACCTGCAACAGTTTTGTCCAGGTGATTTTTCTCCACAAACCCCTGCACCTTTCTGCAAATCGATGAAAACCGAGGCAAATCGATGAAAACCGAGACAAATTTTTCACTGAAATAAATCGATGAAAACCGAAGGCAATGAAAACCGAGGTTCCACTGTATATATATCTAAGCGTCACAAAGTGCACATCACGTACGTCCACATGGTATGTTCACAGAACATTTTCCATTTTGTCACATGTGAAACTTGGGTTCAGTTTAGGGCTAGTTCTTAGGCTCAACTTTGTTCTATTAATCCTTTGGAATATCCTTTCTCCCCCCTCCCCCAAACACACAGCTATACACACACGATAGGACATTTTACTGTGCCTGAGGGGCTATTTCTCTCTGCCATAGAGATGCTGTTTATGGAGCTCTGGCTCCGGACAATGAGCATATCAAGCAGAAGCAGAATGTGGTAAACCGAGAAGCCCGGTTTGCCTAAAGTGCTGATCCCAGGGGATTCTGCTGTGGGTCTGCGGGGGGTTGAGTTACCTACCTCACTGGATGAGCAAAAAGGGCCCAAAGCCAGGAAGCTAATTATAAACGCTTCTTGGCCCTGCCTGCTTCCTCGGAGCACGGAGGCCTGTTCCCTCTGCGTCCCTAATAGGACACAGGGTCCCCAAAAAGGCAACGTGAGAGGGAGCCCATGAAAGGTCAAGGAGGCAATCGGGAAACGTTGAAGGACCCACAGGTGGACAGTGCTAAATCAATGCCCCCTGGGAGATGCATGGCAGGCTCTGAAGGGTGAAGAGGCCGGCCTCAAGTGGAGGCTTTGGGAATATCCATTCGATAGCTTGGTCAATGTTCTTTTCACCACCGTTCCCTGCCTCAGGCACCTAAAATAAGTTAGACTGTTTGAGGGCTAGGAAAGACAAACGTTTGCAGTCACTTTTGTCTGTCGATTGTTGTATTGTTCGTTGTTAGCCCGGCTTCTGCCAGGAACTGTGTAGGCTACAAATCAATCACACAAACAAATATACATCACGCACCGTACATGACCACAAAGTTTGAAGTCTAGGCAAATAAAATGTTACACTTCACAACAAAGGGTCTATTACCAGCATGCTTCTTTTTCTTGCTGTCCTCCCCAAACGCAAACATCAAACACAGAAACAATGTAAAGATGCATCGTATATTTGTGGCCAGAGTTTGCACATACCTCAGTGTCATAACATGAGGAGGAGGAGGAGGAGGAGAGTTATACCTCCCATTTCTCTCCTGAAGGAGACTTAAAGGGACCTACAAACTCATTTCCCTTCCCCTTCACAACAGACATCCTGTGAGTTAGATGGGGCTGAGAGAGCTCCAAAGAACTGTGACTAGCCCAAGGTCATCTATGGCCCCTTCCGCACACGCAAAATAATGCGTTTTCAAACCACTTTCACAACTGTTTGCAAGTGGATCTTGCTATTCCGCACAGCTTCAAAGAGCACTGAAAGCAGTTTGAAAGTGCATTATTCTGCATGTGCGGAATGAGCCTATATATATAAAAATGGAACCATGCGTTTGTTGCTTCGAGAATAACCCCGCACCTGCTGGCCCAAACGCTCTGAAAATTTCACAGACCCTTACTCATTCCCCTGACTGTGTTCTTACGTACCTCCCGCTGTCAGACAACACACCTGAGCCAGGTAAAACATCTTTTTCCTGGCGCACCAGGCCATGAAGCTGCCTGTGTGTAACTGTCACCCTTAGAATGTTCGTGCCCTTATAATGTTCACTCAGATGGCCAGATATGAGCAGTGAAAACAGTACATAGGCAATAACTCGAGTGGACATGAAACACATACACACATTGCCGTGTGAGATGTCAGGTGGGGTTCCCCCCCTCACACGCAGGTACCTTTCACTCTCTGTGCCTCACCCACTACTACCACACAACACACCTACTCTCATACACATTCAGCGGAGGGGGAGGGAAGGGACGGAGGGGGAGGCATGCAAGGGAAGAGAAGTGAGGGAGGGGACAGAGACTGAGGGGTGACATGCAAGGGAGGGGAGGGAGTAGGCCCAGCATCTGGATATGACCCACCCACCCTAGCAGAGGGAGACGGAAGGGAGGGAGGGGGAGGGGCGGCATGCAAGGGAAGAGAGGGTGGGAGAGGGAAGGGACGGAAGGGGAGGCATGCAAAGGAAGAGAAGTTAGGGAGGGGAGAGAGTGAGGGGTGGCATGCAAGGGAGGGGAGGGAGGGGGCACAGCATCTGGATATGACCCACCCACTCTAGCAAAGGGAAAGGGGAGGTAGGTAGGGGGAGGGGTGCTATGCAAGGGAAGAGAACTGAGGGAGGATATGGTCACACACATCAATGACATCGCACAGTATCAGCCTGTGCGTTTCCATGAGCACATACTGCTGGCCTCTGCAATTGATTTGCTGCTACTGTTCCTTTCCCATTTCACCACAATAAGCCACAGCAACGCGTGGCCGGGCCCCGCTAGTTCAGCAATAAGAACTAAAGCTCCAACCTTACAGAAATACTCTCCGAGACTTTGGGGGAAGTAATATCCCTCAGCGAATGCTAGGGCTGCCAACTTCTCCCCGGGGGCTGGAGTTGTCTTGGAGTTACAACTGACCCCTGGAGTACGGATGTTAAGTTCCCTAAAGAAAATGGTCGCCTCAGAAGATGGCCTCTATGGCGCCACATCCCAGCTGAGTCTCTTCCTCTCCCCAAACTCCACCCTCTCCTGGATCTACCTCCAAATCGCCACCAATTTCTCGATCCAGAATTGGCAACGCTGTGTGTGCATTGCAGTCAGCATTCCCAAACGGACAAGTGAATCCCTGTGGCATACAAAACATCTTCAGTCAATCCTATAATGCAGCACTGTCATGGTTCACAAAGCAGTCTGGAGACAGTCCAAAATATCTAGAGAATCCAAAGTCCAGAGAAAGAGCAGGCTTTGTTTACACTCATGATTTTTTATTTGCTTATGAGCCTGCCCTGGCGGATTTCCAAAGGGGGGAGTGAGGATCAAAATACTAACAAATAATATAATGTTCAAATAATAAATACAAGAGCCTGCATAAGCTTGGGGATCACACAGGAACTAGCATGGTATAGTGGTTAAGAGCAGATGGATTCTAATCTGGAGAACTGGGTTTGATTCCCCACTCCTCCACCTGGCAGAGGCTTATCCGGTGAACCAGATGTGTTTCCGCACTCCTACATTCCTTCTTGGTGACCCTGGGCTAGTCACAGTTCTTTGGACCTCTCTCAGCCCCACCTACCTCACAAGGTGTCTATTGTGGGAAGAGGGGCTGGTAAGTCACCTTGAGTCTCCTTACAGGACAGAAAGGTGGAATATAAATCCAAACTCTTCTTCTTTATTAAAAAATTTTTAGCTGCCACCTTTGGATGTCCAAATAGGGCATTCAAGAAGCTCACAGAATGCTATAAACAATCCATATCCAATAATGATAACAGGCAACTCCAATAAAACCAAAAATATAAGAACTGCTGTGGCAGGGGTGGAAAACCGCACATAGGCCCCTGCACCAAAACATTTTTTAAAAGTAAAGGTTGTCCTCTGTGCAAGGGAATGAGATCACACATTTAATAGGCAGACTTTGCTTATGGGGTGGTTTTCTTTGGCCCCTTCCGCCCAGGCAGAATAAGGCACTTTCAATCCACTTTCACAATTGTTTGCAAGTGGATTTTACTATTTCGCACAGTAAAATCCAGCTGCAAAGTGCGTTGAAAGGGGATTGAAAGTGCATTATTCTGCATGTATGGAAGGAGCGTTTGCCTTTCCCAGTCGTCTACATTTTACCCCCAGGAAGCTAGGTACTCACTTTGCTGACATCAGAAGTATGAATGGCTGAATCAGCTTTGAGCGGGTTACCTGAAAGTGACTTCCACTGGGATCAAATTCAAGTTGTAAGCAGAGCTTAGACTCTGGTACAGCCGACTGCTACTCTGTGCCATGGGAAAAACAGAAAGGTGCCTACATACAGTCTGCTTAAAGCAATCTGTGCATGGCACTGGGGCAGTTGTTAGAGCAAAAAACCAGGGCCACAATTTGCACGCTTGCTGCTGCTTCCTAAGAATCAAACCCCAAATACTGAGTTGGATCAAGACTAAACTGGTAATTGACACTGATTCCCCCTTCCCGTTGCAGACCTCCTCGTGTTGTTCTTTAGGGTCCCTTTGCCCCCGGAGGAGATGTTCATGAGGATCACTGTGCTGCAGTGGGAGGCAGGAGTAGCCTCATTCTGTCACTGAAAATGCCCCGTGGATCCAACCCTTAGGATTTAGAAAGCTTTCCAGGAATTCCATAGAGGCCTTTGTGAAGTTTATATAACAGTCCCTGTGGGCTCCCCTCCCGTCTCTTATAGGGAGTTCATGAGATGGGTGGAAGAGAACTGGCCGGCTTTGCTCTTCGATCCTATATGCAGACTTACTCTGAGGTCCCTTCCACGCGTGCAGAATAATGCACTGTCAACCCACTTTCACAATTGTTTGCAAGTGGATTTTGCTTTTCCACCAGGTAAAATCCAGCTGCAAAGTGCATTGAAAGTGGATTGAAAGTGCATTATTCTGCATGTGCGGAAGGGGCCTGAAATAATCCCACTGAAGGAATTTAACTCAGCCCCAAATTGCTAGCTACTGTTTTGTGGCAACAGAAGGGACTTCCCGTCAAGTTAGGGTGCACCCCCAAAACCCGTTTTAACTGCCATGGCTACCCAAAGGATGCTGGGAATGACAGTTTCGTGAGGGTTCCTAAGGGGTTCAATTAAACTGTTACAACTGGCTGAAAAATGGGTATTGGCAAAGATACAGCAAACATCCTGCTGTGAGCACCAGGTTTGGCCCTGGGAGACCCGGACGTCTCCTCATTCCCTTGTGCTCATTGGGAAATCCACTTCTCAGCCTCACCAGCCTCACAAAGCCCATATAGATAAGAACAGACTGTAAAGAGAGATAAGGATATTAGCATAGCACATCCTGGGGGAAAAAACCTCACATAAACACCCAAAGAGGCTTCGTGCTGAACTGAATCAATATCAAGTTTTGGCCGCTTCCACCCGAAAGGGATGGGGTCAGTGGTGGGATCCAAAAATTTTAGTAACAGGTTCCCTCGCCAGCCCCCCCCCCCCCCAGCAAAGGGGGCAGAGGCGTACCTAGGCAAACCTGAGCCGTGGGCAAAACCTGAGTTGGATGCCCCCCCATGGGCAGCCACCCCACCACGACCCCCCAAAATTTTTTTGCATCAGGTCATTGCTAAATCATCATCACATTATAGAAAATGCCCCAGCTCACAAATCTGAACACAGCAATGGTGAAACACACAGGTTCTTTGATAGAGACTGGTGAGATAAAAGGTACGAAAGGCTGAGAATCAATGGATTGCAGTACCTGAAAGGGATTAACCCAGTTCAGGGAGCTACATTATTAGTCACAATTGCTATATGGAACCTTCACGTTCAAAGGCAGTATGCCTCTCGGGGAGGCGAGGGCGTGGAGATGGAAAAGCGGAGCCAATTAGTAACCCCCTCTCAGCAAACACACAAATAATTAGTAACCCACTCTCGGGAACTGGTGAGAACCTGCTGGATCCCACCTCTGGATGGGGTTCTGTAGAGGGCACGTGGCCAGCGCAATTTTTTTTGTCAGTTTGTATTTGCAACAGATATCCGAAACACCATCAAGCAATTTGTTTTCCCAGTATTATCTGCTGCGGTTTCCCGTTTATGCTAAACGTGCATTGGGCTGTCCCTTCCGCTCGTGAAGCTACTGCCCCGATTCTCTGCCCACCTTTCTAAGCCCCTTCCACACATGCAGAATAAGGCACTTTCAATCCACTTTCAATGCACTTTGCAGCTAGATTTAATTGTCCGGAAGAGCAAAATCCACTGGCAAACAATTGTGAAAGTGGATTGAAAGTGCCTTATTCTGCATGTGCGGAAGGGGCCATAGTGGGGGTACCCAGGTTTGAATCTGAGACCTTCTACATGCTGAGTAGACACTCTGCTGTCGAGCCACTGTCCTTGCCATAATAGCCACACACACTTCACTCCTGACCATCAGAGGAGTCTACCCCAGGCAGTTGCTGGAATTGAAGATTGTGGCCCCCTGAAAGCTCAGAAGGGCTGACACGGTGTGTGGATCCAAAGCAGGACAGAGCAGAATTAGCAGAAGTGATTGGGGTGACAATATCCTTGGAATGCTGAAGAAGAGGTGTCCCAAAAGCCTTCATAGTAACACAGAAGCTGTTAACAGGTTAGGGTGAATGTATAATCAACTTGCTTGCATATGCATATATCAGGAAGAAAGAGCTAACACAACCTCAGGTGCTTTGTGCGTGTTCTGTTCACAGTGTGGCTGTGAGCTTTGCAGTGGGGTTTCCCTGCAGTTTCCCGTTTTTATTGGATTACCCTGTTATGAAGCATCCCTAGCCCAGCCAAGCCAATCCACCATTTTGCTTGGGCATGGGAAGGCAGGAGAAGTGAGACAACCCGAAAAAAGAGTAACGTATGGCTGTCTCCTCTGCTTTCCCTGCAAAGGCAGTGGAAAAGTCACACTTCCCCTGCTTCGGGAAACTGCAAGGATTCACTCATATGCGGCGCTGTCAGTTTGGGAGCAGAAAAACATGTACACAATTGAGAATCTAACCTGAATGTAATGTATGCTTGCCTTGAAGAGGGCAAATGTGTATAAAAGGCCATAGGGTCCACTCTCAAAATTAGTCATTTTTTTACTGATCTCTGTAGTTTGGAGATCCACTGTAATTCCAGGCAGTCTCCAGGCCACATCTGGATGTTGGCAACCCTACACTACATACTGTGCTACAACAATCATCCACAACTGAATTATCCCACATAGGCAAGCCAGTCCTGTTATAAATTGACACTAAACAAAAAGGTACACTGTATACATTACAACAACCAGAGCAATTACAGAGTACACTGTGCATATTGGCACATACAAATAATACACTGCAATGCATCTGTGTCTAAAGTTCATACAGCCTCTCTGCAATAATAGCAAAATACAAATATTCATAGTGCATAAACAAGCAGCAAACATTCATTATGCATATGGAAACAATGGCTTTGCATAACAATGATTTGCACAAATGACTGTCAAAGAGAGCCACAATGGTGCAGAATCTGATGGTGTGTACACCTGTACATGCAAATTGCCAAAACCCGAGTAGCTGTCACAGATCCAGGCTCAAACATGTGGACTAAAGGGCCCCTTCCGCACATGCAGAATAATGCACTTTCAGTCCACTTTCAGTCCACTTTGTAGCTGTGCGGAATAGCAAAATCCACTTTTAAACAATTGTGAAAGTGGATTGAAAGTGTGTTATTCTGCAGGCGTGGAAGGGGCCCAAGAGTTTTCAACCTGGATCGGGTAGCCTTACCCATGCACCCACTGGTCACGGTCACACACACACACACAGACACACACTCCTCCAGTGGCCAGGAAGGACCTGCCACTGAGGGCAAACAGGCCTGGTGATTTCCTAGCAATCAACCCCCCATCACGAACCTTGACTCAGAAGGGCTCGGGGAGCATCTGAAACAGTTGCCAGGCAACCCTGCTTCCTTTAGTCTCCTCAAAACAAAACAGCTCAGAAATGCAGCACCAACTGGGCAGAGCGGCCGGGTGGAATGTCGGCTGAATGTAGAGGTCCTTCCTTCCAGCTGACACCCCCCCCCCCCGCCCCGTTACTGGCAGCTGGCTCCTCTTCTCCTTGGGATGTCAAGAGACACCACCAGCCACCCATGGCTAATTTACATGACACGCTGTTTGCATTGGAGCATTCATTGTTTTATTTGGATGCCCATAGGCCAATTTTCTGCACAGTGGGGACCCAAAGGGCCTACAACCTCATCCCTTCTCCCCCATTTTATCTTCATAACCACCACCACGGTCACCCAACAAGCTTCCAGGGTAGAAGAACGGCGATTCAGAATTGTACCTCCCGGAACCTTGTCTGGCACCCTGTTTTACACAGTCCTCGCAGAGCCTTTGGAGTGCTACACAGGCATTATTTTGTTTTCGTCCTCACAATGACACTGCAAGGTAGGCCAGTCTTGTTATCACCCCAATATTATTCTGTTTCCTGCCTGGAAATATTTTATTTGCATGCTGTTCCCAAACAGTTCTTTTTTTGAAAATGGTTTTCTGGAAGCGATTCTTTCGTGGAAGTGTTTTCACTTGCTGCGTGGATCTCTTTAAAACGTTTCCCGCCCCGCCGCTCAGCACTCCCCGGACTTTCTCTTCTGCACCATTTTCTGAGCTCGCACTGGCCGTCTCATGTTGTATTTACGTCAGGTTTGTTAAATTATTATTTGGGGGGAAGGGGTGTCTATGTAGCTATGTAGACATAAGAACATAAGAAAGAGCCTGCTAGATCAGACCAAAGTCCATCTAGTCCAGCACTGCTACTCGCAATGGCCCACCAGATGCCTTTGGGAGCTCACATGCAGGATGTGAAAGCAATGGCCTTCTGCTGCTGCTGCTCCCAAACACATCGGCCCTTTCCCCATTTACTGTTTGCTGCGCGCTACTGTCCCCAAATAGCGCGTGGTCCAGCGGTGCTCCCCACGAGTCCGGGCGGCGACAACGCAGCTGCCCCGACTCTGCGCTCTCATGTCCCTTCAGCGCGCGTCATTTCTGATGCTGAAGAAACGGCACCTTCTGACTGCCCCGCGCAGAGCATGGGGCAGTGGGGAACACAACCCCGTGGCGGAAATCGCTCGCGCTGGGAGCAGCGCGCCGAAAATCGTAAGTGGGGAAAGGCCCCTGGTCTGCTAAGGCATTTGCAATCTCAGATCAAGGAGGATCAAGATTGGTAGTCATCTCCTCCATAAATCTGTCCAAGCCCCTTTTAAAGCTATCCAGGTTAGTGGCCATCACCACCTCCTGTGGCAGCATATTCCAAACACCAATCACACGTTGCGTGAAGAAGTGTTTCCTTTTATTAGTCCTAATTCTCCTCCCCCCCCCCCCCGCCCAGCATTTTCAATGGATGCCCCCTGGTTTTAGTTTTGTGAGAAAGAGAGAAAAATTTCTCTCTCTCAACATTTTCTACCCCATGCATAATTTTATAGCTATGTAGCTATGTAGGCAAGACCCCTTGAGAATCACAGCACAAGGTTTTGAAGCCTTGTAGCATTGGATCTAAGAAGAAATAAAAACAAAACAGAACAGAACAACCACAAAATGGCAGCCAGGAAGTATTTTCGAGGAGGCGAATGAGGAGGGTTTTGAAATAGTTTGACAAAGTTTGCAAAACTTTTTCAGGGGCTTGTGCGGAAAGGGCCGTTTTTTTAAAACTACAGCTCCTCCCTGAAGAAGCTGGGATAGATTGACAACATCAGACGGGTCTTCTTACACAGGACAATCTCAGAAGGGAGAGTAACAGAGTCACCCACAGTTCCCAATTAAAATCTCCTTAGGGCATCTTCAAGGATCTACAACCTCTCCTGAAAGATGACAGACCTGGGGTGGGGAGCCCTGTCCTTGCTTACAGATTTGTCCCAACCAAAAGGAACTGCTAACCATCAACAATGGACCTCCAAGATAACCCCTGAAAGAAAGATCTGTCCCCCAGGCAACAGCCACACTTTCCCCCTTGCCTCTAGAGGGCTTTTGAAAAACCATAAGAACATAAGAACAAGCCAGCTGGATCAGACCAGAGTCCATCTAGTCCAGCACTCTGCAGCTACTTCATGTAGTGGCATTCACCTGGTGGGTGCCTTTGGGAGCTCTCGCTACACACAGGATGTGAAAGCAAATGGCCTTGCTGCTGCTGCTGCTGCTGTTCCTGAGCACCCGGTCTGCTAAAGGCATTTGGCAAATCTGAGATCAAGGAGGATCAAGATTGGTGAGCCATAGATCGACTTCTCCTCCATAAATTCATGTCCAAGCTCCCTTTTAAAGAAGCTATCCAGGTTAGTGGCCATCACACCACCTCCTCTGTGGCAGCATACTCCAAACACCCAATCACCACGCTATGCGTGAAGAAGTGTTTCCTTTGATTAGTCCTAATTCTCCCCCAGCATTTTCAATGAATGCCCCCTGGTTCTAGTATTGTGAGAAAGAGAGAGAAATTTCTCTCTGTCAACATTTTCTACCCCATGCATAATTTTATAGACTTCAATCATATCGGCACTTGTTAGATCGCTATAGCATCAAAGAATTGCCATGCGCTATTGCTGCGGTTTATTGATTTCTTTGCATTCCCAGCATTAATTTTTAAGTTGTCCTTTTTATTGCAGAGGTATAGGGGGAAAGATGCATCCTTTATACCGCCACAACAAAAAGGTCCAGAGTCGTCTTCTTCTGGTTGTTTTTAAAATGAAAGCTAAGAATGCACAGGAACATGGCAACAGATAGCTATAAGGCTCAAGTCCAAATTCAACGTGCTCTGACTCTGGTTGCAGAAATTCTTATATATTGCGACATCAGTAGCGAATATGATGTTTTTCACAGTCACAGAAGAAAAAAACAAGTGTCTGCCTCAGGTGACGCGGAGAGAAGGGGCAGGAAGAGGGGTTGCAATGAGTGAGTGCAAGCGAATGCAAATATTTAGGCTTCGTTTCAGGCCAGGATGAGGGCTACACCACAAACCCATCACTTCCTTTCTGGCCTCCTGCTCTTCTTGGTAGGCCCACACCTGTTTCCTGCTTGCCCCATCAGGCTGTGTGGACAGCACCTGCCAGGTGACAGTGATCTGTGACGCAACGAAGTCCTTGGCACAGAGGCATGGAAAAGCCGGCTGTCATCCCATCTCCCCCTCCTCCCTGGCACCGAAACAATAGATCTTGGGCCAGGTGCCATGTTCCCACAGCCTCGTTGGCTCCACCCTCTTGGCACAGTGCCCAGGTGGCATCTGGCACTCTCCAGCAGAATACATTGCCCCAAAGTCCAGCACCAACCCCTTCATAAGTGCTGCAAGGAGGGAAATGTACCACGTTCTGTGCTGCGGAGTTGGGAAGTCACAATAAATGTCCTCGGAGATTACGCCTTGCCCTCGGGGTTAGCACACAGTGTTCCATGAGAGGAGAACAGGAGCCACCAAGCCATAAACCACAAAGATCTGCAGAGCACCAAAACCTGGCTAGAAAGCCACGCTACATACAGAATCCCTTCCCAAGGTATTCTGCAGGCTGAACCAAAACGTAAACAAAGGGGAATATTACCAGAAGCCCTTGCAATATCACAAGGGATGGTAGGGGACAGCAAACGCAATCCAAGTCACATGGGCGCTTCCCCGGAAATCAGTTGTTTACATTCACACACAATGTCCTGTGAGGATCTGAGGAAAAAAACTATCAACTAAGAGCAATGCTTAGCAAGTTTACTTAGAAGCCTACTAGGGCTGACTCTGTGGAAAGTGTTCTTAAAACTGGACTGAAAACACGTATTGAATCCGATTTGTCTTTTGGGCCTAGCTCCTCCTGTGTCCATTAGATGAAAGGAGCTACTGACTACTGCCTGAAAGCAAGGGTGTATTTTGTTGAATATTTGTTCTACAAAACTGCCATATAACTCATTGTTTAAAACACCCAGTAAGATACATTAGGGTGCAGTCTTTAGATCACATTGATACATAAAAACAGTGTTACCCCAACCAACGACTTAGGGGGCTTGTAATATCTGCCTGAGCTTACCCCTCTCCCTGTACTTGGATCATCCGACATATGTGATTATCTATTTTGGATACTAAACACTGCAAGCAAAATGTAGGCTTCTCCAGTCTCAGAAGGAAATTTTTATGAGGTACAACTTTGCACGACCATGTTATTCCAGGAAGTGATATTTCTTCTCTTCCAGAATAACAGAAAAGCAACCCGGCGTCTATGTATGAAAACTCCTTTATCACTGACAGTTCTAGGGCACAAAATAAGAACGATCTGTTAGATTTCTTGTGCTTCATTATTATTTCCTGTTTTAGTTTTAAGGCAAGTCATGAAATTGCCTCCAAAAGCTCAGCCGTGACATTTTGGGGTACCGGAGCTGTCCCTCAGACCAAAGGAGCTCAACATATAATTGTAATATTGTCAAGGAATTTCGGCTTAGAAGGGGAAACTTTCCCTGGTCTATTAGTTGCTCCTTAACCTCGTTGCCTTTCCTAGAAAAAAAGAGTATCGCGGCATCTTGAAGATCACCCATTTCCCACACCCGCCGCTTAGCAATTTTGGTGCACCCGTTTGCATGAAAAACAAAAAGGCCGTTCTGCATGAGGGAGAATCAAGTTTCTGACACAGGGGAAAAAAAACCAGATGGGTTGGTTTGAATCGTGCTTCCGTCGGTGCTTTGAACCAGCTATCTCCAAGCAGGAAGGCTGATTTACAGTTGCATTTCATAATGCCCGTGGGATTTCGGCCTAACAGATTTCTTGCGGAAGCACCTTTCAAAGACCAGGGCCCCCTTTATAAGATACATAAACTGATAGCATCAATGGGCTACCTTGCTAGATATATTCGGATTGCCAACTCTGAGTTGGGAAATTCCCGGTGGACCTTGGGGACGGACAGCAGAGATTGGGGTGGGGAGGCCCTTCAGTGGCTATGATGCCATGTCTATTCTGTTTCACATAAAGATGGTACCATGTTTCCCCGAAACTAAGACAGTGTCTTATATTAATTTTTGCTCCCAAAAATGCACTATGTCTTATTTTCAGGGGATGTCTTATTTTTCCGCTCCACTGCTGCATGCTCTGGTGTTCTGTTCATTGGGCATGCTTCCAAACAAAAACTTTGCTACGTCTTACTTTCGGGGGATGCTTTATATTTAGCACTTCAGGAAAACCTCTACGACGTCTTATTTTCCGGGGATGTCTTATATTCGGGGAAACAGGGTAGTAGATTGTATATTCCTACACCACAGAACAAAGCATGCTGGTCCCTATGTATTGTCGAAGGCTTTCACAGCTGGAATCACTGGGGTGCTGTGTGGTTTCCAGGCTGTATGGCCGTGCTCTAGCAGCATTCTCTCCTGACGTTTCGCCTCCCACCCCCCCCCCCCCCCCCCCAGCCCCCCCCCCACCCCCCCCCCCCCCCGCCCCCCCCCCCCCCCACCCCCCCCCCCCCCCCCCCCCCCCCCCCCCCACCCCCCCCCCCCCCCACCCCCCCCCCCCCCCACCCCCCCCCCCCCCCACCCCCCCCCCCCCCCACCCCCCCCCCCCCCCACCCCCCCCCCCCCCCACCCCCCCCCCCCCCCACCCCCCCCCCCCCCCACCCCCCCCCCCCCCCACCCCCCCCCCCCCCCACCCCCCCCCCCCCCCACCCCCCCCCCCCCCCACCCCCCCCCCCCCCCACCCCCCCCCCCCCCCACCCCCCCCCCCCCCCACCCCCCCCCCCCCCCACCCCCCCCCCCCCCCACCCCCCCCCCCCCCCACCCCCCCCCCCCCCCACCCCCCCCCCCCCCCACCCCCCCCCCCCCCCACCCCCCCCCCCCCCCACCCCCCCCCCCCCCCACCCCCCCCCCCCCCCACCCCCCCCCCCCCCCACCCCCCCCCCCCCCCACCCCCCCCCCCCCCCACCCCCCCCCCCCCCCACCCCCCCCCCCCCCCACCCCCCCCCCCCCCCACCCCCCCCCCCCCCCACCCCCCCCCCCCCCCACCCCCCCCCCCCCCCACCCCCCCCCCCCCCCACCCCCCCCCCCCCCCACCCCCCCCCCCCCCCACCCCCCCCCCCCCCCACCCCCCCCCCCCCCCACCCCCCCCCCCCCCCACCCCCCCCCCCCCCCACCCCCCCCCCCCCCCACCCCCCCCCCCCCCCACCCCCCCCCCCCCCCACCCCCCCCCCCCCCCACCCCCCCCCCCCCCCACCCCCCCCCCCCCCCACCCCCCCCCCCCCCCACCCCCCCCCCCCCCCACCCCCCCCCCCCCCCACCCCCCCCCCCCCCCACCCCCCCCCCCCCCCACCCCCCCCCCCCCCCACCCCCCCCCCCCCCCACCCCCCCCCCCCCCCACCCCCCCCCCCCCCCACCCCCCCCCCCCCCCACCCCCCCCCCCCCCCACCCCCCCCCCCCCCCACCCCCCCCCCCCCCCACCCCCCCCCCCCCCCACCCCCCCCCCCCCCCACCCCCCCCCCCCCCCACCCCCCCCCCCCCCCACCCCCCCCCCCCCCCACCCCCCCCCCCCCCCACCCCCCCCCCCCCCCACCCCCCCCCCCCCCCACCCCCCCCCCCCCCCACCCCCCCCCCCCCCCACCCCCCCCCCCCCCCACCCCCCCCCCCCCCCACCCCCCCCCCCCCCCACCCCCCCCCCCCCCCACCCCCCCCCCCCCCCACCCCCCCCCCCCCCCACCCCCCCCCCCCCCCACCCCCCCCCCCCCCCACCCCCCCCCCCCCCCACCCCCCCCCCCCCCCACCCCCCCCCCCCCCCACCCCCCCCCCCCCCCACCCCCCCCCCCCCCCACCCCCCCCCCCCCCCACCCCCCCCCCCCCCCACCCCCCCCCCCCCCCACCCCCCCCCCCCCCCACCCCCCCCCCCCCCCACCCCCCCCCCCCCCCACCCCCCCCCCCCCCCACCCCCCCCCCCCCCCACCCCCCCCCCCCCCCACCCCCCCCCCCCCCCACCCCCCCCCCCCCCCACCCCCCCCCCCCCCCACCCCCCCCCCCCCCCACCCCCCCCCCCCCCCACCCCCCCCCCCCCCCACCCCCCCCCCCCCCCACCCCCCCCCCCCCCCACCCCCCCCCCCCCCCACCCCCCCCCCCCCCCACCCCCCCCCCCCCCCACCCCCCCCCCCCCCCACCCCCCCCCCCCCCCACCCCCCCCCCCCCCCACCCCCCCCCCCCCCCACCCCCCCCCCCCCCCACCCCCCCCCCCCCCCACCCCCCCCCCCCCCCACCCCCCCCCCCCCCCACCCCCCCCCC